>NC_051317.1:27305845-27445845 GCF_015220235.1 Choloepus didactylus | reverse complement strand
AACCCAATGAAAAATCTGCCACCAGTTTAAATAAAACAAAAATACATTTTTATGTTTATTCGAACCACTGAAAATTGAAATGCAAATATATCTTCATATTTCTGTACTTACGCGTGGCATCAAAATTTCAGCCACTCAACATGCATTAATTAGGTGCAGTCATGGGAAAACTGCAATAAATCACAAAGGAGGGGGACATGGGGTCTTCATCATGGGTTTCAAGTCTGACAATGGAGACCAAACTGTCACTCTAGGTCAGTGTGGGCCACGAGGGGGAAATATCTAGGATTTTGCAAGGAAGGGCTTAGCGGCTCCTATCAGAATGGTAGGGGTCACCTTTCAGAAGGAGCAGGCCCTATTTAAAGCAGATGGGAGTCAGGCGCCCAGAGTGTGAATTCTGCAGGAGAGGGGACAGGGAGCATGGGGGTCTCGCGCTCATCTCTGGTGTGACCCCGTGGTGGTGCATGTTCTGCCAACCCCTCTGGCTCGGGCTCCTCCTCTGGGGAGTGGACGCTCCCACTGCACAGGCTGTGCACACGAGATGCAGGAGCACATGCAGAGGCTCCATATGGCCTGGCCCGTAGTTGGTGCTCAGCACACTTTAGCCGTTGTTCCCGCAGTGGCATGGAGTCAAGGACCACAAGGGCCAGGTATTGGCCTCACCGAGTGGACACTCTCTCTGACCTAGACTTGGCTGGGACACCTTGCTGCCTCCAGGGACAGCGACTAAAAGGGGAGTTCAGGAGACGGCTGAGAACTGGGGGCTTCTGCTCTCTACTTCTGCAATTCTGCACGAGACGGTTCAATTCCCAACCCTGACAGGGGAACAGGTGACTTAACTGGAGAAAGTTACTCAATGTCTCTGCCCCTCAGTTTCTTTATCCTCAAAATGAGATAATAAAACTTATGTATTTCGCTGTAAGCATTATGTAATGAACTTGTATGCATATGATAGGAGCTAGGTAACTATTGATTGTTCTAAGTACCATGATAAATACTGTAAAAATTCTATAATATCTGTCCAAAAAGATATATGTTTATATGCATAGGGAAGGAACCTTGGGATAGTGAAATAAAACTGCAGTGAAGCCTGGCTGGATCCGTGTTCCATCAACCAGCCAGCCCTGAGGTTTCTGCTTGGATGGAGGAGAAGCCGAAGACAGGGATACGGGTAAAGGGAGAAGAGTGAGATCTTGGAAAATGAGAACTGCTGTAAGAGCTCTGTCCCAAATAGAAAACCAAACTGAAGTCCAAGAAGTGCTTCATTAACTTCTTATACGACAAGCTATAACTTAGGAAGAATGTGCATATTTTCAAATGATTGTTTCCTCCATGATCTGATGTGACATCAAGCAATAAAAAGACCTCAGGCCACTCAAACTCTGGCCCTATCATCCATAAACTGTGCAGTAGGACAAGTCCTTTGAGAAGACACTGTTAACCACAGAGTTTGAAGGCAGATCTTTCCAGCTCTGTGTACACATCGAGACTTCTCTGTTGCTAACCCAGATTTCCAACCATTTCACAGCTGAGGACAGAATGCATTTTGGCTTAGAATTTGGAAAATACTTTGTGATAATGAGCTCTTTCAAGTGTTGAGACAAAAACAATTTCAACAAAAGTGTTTACAATGCACCCTCCTCCATGGATCACCATGTTCTACTTCAAGAGCTGCTTTTGGTTTCGAAATATGTTTTTAGGAAGAATTAATTTGTATAATATTGATAGACTATAACTGTCAATGAGAAAAGTGTGATTTAAATTAACATGCCATTTAACCAGCTTGTTTTACAATATTCGAACAGCTTCCGATGTAATAGCCTATTGGTCAAATTTTATGTTGTAAAGCTATCAATAAAATTGGGTATTTCCTACTGAAATATGATAGCTGAATTTTTATAACTAACTATTTACTAAAAATGTTCCAATAATCAGTAAGGAGTCTTATTATGTTGTAGAATGTAAACCATATGGAAGGAAGATCTTTTTTTTTTCCTCTCTTCACTGTAAGTTTAATAAGTGTTGAGCAGTGAAAGGATGAACAGTCTATGACCAATATATCATCATGAAATAACACATTGCTTTTTTTTGTCCTGGTAACCCAAACATCTTCTATGTTAACATCTATATCAAGATTGAAAAGCATGTTTCCAACCAATTCAGGAAAAAACTGGTTGAATAAAAGGATATCAGACTAAGCAATAAATTGCCAAAGAAAATTGGATACATTTTTGGACAGGGACAAGCAAACCTCTCATTGAATTTGTGGGATTGTAAAAATAACATTGACAGTAAAGGGCTTCCAACGGTTGGCTTCGCTGCAGCCCTTCTTGAGTGTTTGCCGAGCTCGTTCCAGGAAACTGGAGCCCACGTGCCTTTGACTCACAGTCCAAAAGGGATGGAAACCTGATGGGAGACTCATTCCTGAGAAGATGGCACTGGAGCCACTCCATCCACACGTCAGGGTCGGGGGGATAAAGTGAGTCATACTAGACTTATTCCTCCCATCATATCTCAGTCCCCCACTTTGTTTTATGACCTTTCAGCTCACTGATATCCCATGACCAGTACAATAGAAAAATCAAGATTAATTCAAATTCACCTACAAATGAAAAAAGAATTCTACTCAACACTGTTACTTCGGCAAGTTGGTCTAAATAAATAAATAAATGAACAAATGAATAAATGAGTAAATAAAATATCCACAACTGATATTTATGGTCTCATGTCCAAGAGAGAGATGCATATGTAAAATGTTTGTTGATACAGTATTTCATTAACCTTTATTTTAATATGTAATTCTAAAATAATATTTTTAAAGCTTGACTTTATAAGAGCCACAAGTTTTTAGGTAAACATTGAAGTTTTTGTTGGAATGCATGGGTAGCCTCTGCCCATACCACTGTTGTCATTAACGTCTTTTCTCAATATGTATTTTATGGGCAAAAAACATGTAGCTTTTTATATGGTGTTTTTATATGGAGCTTGTTTTATCCTTGTTTTGCTTCCAAGCCTGTATTTCCTGCCTTATGTCTAGTCCTTCAATGTCTTGATCAGAAAATTGGCAAACTAGATCTAATCAACACCGAGCTTGAGGTCTGCCGAGCATTTGAGGCCCAGTCTGATGTGGGAGGTAATCACTGTGCCCTACAAACTGTCTCCACAGGGCACCCTAGCAAACACTAGCAAACTGCTCATGGGCCCTGGCCTTGCTATTTCAGAATATGTCCTAAAAGCTGACAGCTGTCAGGTTGCAAGGCCCAATGTTCCCACTAGAAATTCTGGGGCCTGGACACCTGAAACCATCTGGTCTTATAGGGAGTGGAGAGTGAGCTCTGTAGCCTTGTTTCACAATTGCTTAAGGTAAGTAGAAGTGAGAAATGCTTGCAACTGAACTTGTCAAGGTCTGGAAACAAAATTGAGGGGCACTCCTTGAGAACCGCTCCTCAAATACGATCTTTTAATTGCCATCTTGCTGGAAGAGACCGGAATGGATGAGGGTGTCACGATTTCCCAGTCAATCTTGTCTGCTCCATTTCCCTAATTGCTGTGGAAAACTCTAAGTCAGAGTCACGGTACTTGCTTCCTTTCCTCATCGCTTGTGGTGAGTGCTGTTTGCCCTTGTCTTCCCAACACTGGGGTGCAGCCCCTTGGCCAACCCCTCCTCAGCTCATCGTAGCCTTTTCACCTTACCCATAACCACGTAGGGGACCAGTCTGTTCGAATCACCAATGGTTACATGCCTTCTACAAATTTCTCCATCCGCCTCTGTTGGGTATCGGAATGAAAAGTGTTATAGCTAGGGGTTGAGTATGTCCCCGCTGACCTCATGGTTATGCCATTTTAAACAAATGGTGGACATGGTTTTGTCTAACTCTCAGACTAACTCAGGTCTGTGCTCTAGCGCAAGGGCCAGGAAACTAAGACCCCAGGTCACATTTGACCTGCTCCCAGTTTCTGTAAGGCCCTGGGGCTAAAAAGGCTTTCACATTTTTTTAATGGTTGAAAAAAATCAAAAGAAGAATGATATTTCATGATGCATAAAAATTACATGAAATTCTAATTTTAGCCTCTGTGAATAAAGTTTTATTGGAACACAGATGCATCCATCCATTTACGGATGGTCTGGGGCTGCTTTCATGCTATAAACGCTGGGGTGACTGGTTGTGACAGAGATCACGCATCCCATAAAGCTAGAGTATTTACTTGCTGGTTCTTTGCAGAAAAAGTTTTGCTACCCCTGATCTAGTATTTGGGGGGGGGGGGTGTCACAAATTTAAACATTTACAAAGGCAGGAAAAGAGACAGACAATCCAGCAGGGTCTGGTGGGGACTGTGGAGATTTGGTGTGTCCACGTGCAGCTCAATTGGCTTCAGCACTTTTTCGCCACACAGAAAGGTTGCCTTAGCACGGCTGGAGTCTCCAAGTTTTCAAGGAAAGTCAGTGATTTTTGCATGGTTTAAAAAATAATAACCACAGTGTAGGGGAAACCTACCATGTCTGCGGGCAGTGCACGTTCGTGGGCTGCTGAAACACAGCATCTGTCTACACAACTGCCAGCAAGACCTGATGGGGGAGTTGCACAAAGAAAGCGTCCTGCTCGGGGCAACCGGTGCCCTTGAAAGTGTGGAAAGCAGAATCGAAGTCTCTAAAAATTGAATGAGAACTCCGTTCTCATCGCAGCCCCCCCCCAGCTGTGCAATGTACATTTGCAGTTTTCACTGCAGAGGTTCAAATGGGTGTTTTCCAATTATGAATAGATACAGGCTGGTTTTTGAAAATACAATTAATATTGGCATATTGCTAATATGACCATCAAATTAATATCTAAATCTCTTAGCTAAAGTAAAATTGTTCTTGTCAAAAAGAGTAACGTCACTTTCAGTTGGACACCACGGAACGTTAAATTCAAAAGAAGAACTACAAGATCAATGTGTTCCCATTTGCCAGGGCTTCTATAACAAACACCTCACTTTTCTGTTGACTTAAAGGATAGGAATTGACTGTCTCAGGGTTTCGGAGGCTGGAAGTCCAACACCCAGCTCTCCGCAGGCCGTGCTTCCTCCCGGAAAATGTAAGGTCCCAGCTATGCTCTGCTACATGTCTTCCCCGCACCCCCCACATTGACTCCTCTGGTTTCTGCTGATTTCTGACTTCTTTTGATTTCTGGTTTCTACTGACTGACTGCATCCAAATTTCCTTGCTCATAAGGACTCAGTTGTATGGATTAAGGCCCATCCTGGTTCAATTTGGCCTCATCTAAATAGGATCTTCAAAGGTTCTGTCCACAAATGAGTCCACTCTCAAACGAATACTAATTTAAAACGTTTAATTTAGGTTCACACCTACAAGAACGTGGATTGAGATTGAACATGTCTTTTGCGGGTGATATGGTTCAATCCCCAACAATTATATATTTGCATACATGCTTGACTGTCACTCCATGAATAGTACATGAAAAAATGAGTGTTGAATGAATATATGTGCACCTGTATATCCATCTATACTCATTCAATACTCATATATATGTATACATACATACATATACATATATACATGTACTCGTCTACATATGTGTGTGTACATACATATGTGTGTGTGTGTATATATATAGATATACACACATATAAAATGTTTTCACTGGTTTCTTCTGGGTGCTCATGGAGACATTTCCATGCACTCCAGCACCCCTTGGGTAATTAGGACATGCAGTACGGAGCCCGTCCTGTGCAGGGAATTGCTGGTCTATCCATTAAAAAGATCATATTATGGAAACGTATCTGAGTGAAGAGTGCAACCCGCCTCCAGGGACCTCTCTGGTTGTCCCAGCCCCTTGACCCTGCCTGGCGTGGGGACGGGAACACAGTGAGCATTCAGTCACGTTCCCATCAGAATTACTTACAGACGGGGTGTGATGGGGGTCCAGGAGCTGTCAGGTTCCTGAAGTGCTTGGGGTGTGGGCGTGGCAGCATCAGTAAAGCAGGGATGATGGACAAGGCAGAAATGCAACGAGAGGAGCTCTGTGCTGACATAGCCAACCTGAGCTACAGTGAGGGAATAGAAAATACTGTGTTGAAAGGCGTTTACCAGCTTTGGGTCAGCATCAGAGAGTGATGGGCCAGAGGCAGGTGTGAGCAGCCACCTTCCGAGATTGGCCTAGTAGACAAGCTGCAGCCTGCCCTTGAGTTCCCCCCGCCCATCGAGTGGTGCCAAGATGGCGCCCACATCCTGCTTCCGGCTTCTGATGTATGTAACCACCCACTGTATTCACCAATCATGCTTGTGTGCGTGGCGTTAGCCCATTGGATACACGCAGGGTTTATAAGAAAGTTCCCGGGCAGAGCTCGGGGAGACAGCCCACAAGGAGCCGCGCCTGACGGCCGCATCGAGGTTGTTCTCCCCCGAGGTGTCTCGCCCCGGGTGGAACCTGTAAAGATGATGATTGCCTAGTCCCATTAAAAGTTTATCTGCTTTACCACCGCGAGTCCTGAGTGATCACAAGTGCTCCGGGTAAGACGTTGTCCGCACCCTCTCTCCCCTTATTTCTCTGGTCCCCATCGCCGGCCGACCGAGGACTCGAGGCGGGGCATTCGAGGGTAAGGTTTGCAGCTATGCATATGGAAAAATCCCGTTTATAAACATTCGGTACCAGTGGCCCTAATTTTTGTCTCAGGTTGACCTCGTACGCAGAGTCCTAGTTGTGGCCAGACGGGACCCTTGCCGTTTGAGGCTCCTAGTGACGCCCTCGGCACTGGCTACCTTTCCCCTAATCCTCCTGTCCCCCAGTTGCGAGACTGAGTACTGCACGGAGAGCCACATGGTTTCCGGCTCGCGGGCTCTCCGGTCTCTATATGAAGTGAGCATTCTGGTCGGTGCCAGAGGTCCCACCTCCGTATGGCTGGGGCCTAGTCCAGACTCCCCAAAGCACCAAAAAATACGTTGTGGGCCATCTAGGTCCACGGGAGCACATTCATCACTAGAGACACTGGGGCATAAATAAAATAAAAAAGGGGGAGATGTGAGCAGCCACCTTCCGAGATTGGCCTAGTAGACAAGCTGCAGCCTGCCCTTGAGTTCCCCCCGCCCATCGAGTGGTGCCAAGATGGCGCCCACATCCTGCTTCCGGCTTCTGATGTATGTAACCACCCACTGTATTCACCAATCATGCTTGTGTGCGTGGCGTTAGCCCATTGGATACACGCAGGGTTTATAAGAAAGTTCCCGGGCAGAGCTCGGGGAGACAGCCCACAAGGAGCCGCGCCTGACGGCCGCATCGAGGTTGTTCTCCCCCGAGGTGTCTCGCCCCGGGTGGAACCTGTAAAGATGATGATTGCCTAGTCCCATTAAAAGTTTATCTGCTTTACCACCGCGAGTCCTGAGTGATCACAAGTGCTCCGGGTAAGACGTTGTCCGCACCCTCTCTCCCCTTATTTCTCTGGTCCCCATCGCCGGCCGACCGGGGACTCGAGGCGGGGCGGAGAAAGCGCCGGACAGGCAGGAGCTGCAAGTCAATGGCTGTGATGGTTAACGCCACGCATCAAGTGGCCAGGTGCTTTGGTCAAACACCGGCCTGGATGTTGCTGAGGAGTATTTTGTAGATGTGCTCAGCATCTACAGTCAGTGGCTTTAAGTAAAGGAGATGACCCTCCATAAGGCGGGTGGGCCTCAGCCAATCAGTTGAAGGTCTTCAGAGCCAGAATTGTGGTTTCCAATAAAAGAAGAAATTCTATGTCAAGACCACACCCTATACTCCTTTCTCAGTTTCCAGCCTGCTGCCTGCCCTATGGATTTGGGACTCAAGTTTGCGGTACGAATCTCACAGAAATTTCCAGGCTGCAGCTTGCCCTTGGAGCTCAGGCTTGCTCATCCCACAATCTTGTGAGTCGATTCTTTAAAATATATTGCTCTGTGTATTTACATACATGTGCCCACATATGTAATGCACCTACAATATGTATATATTATGGATATATACTATGCATATATAATAATATATGTGTAATATGTAATGCATGTCTATTATACATCTATCCTGTTGGTCTGCTTTTCTACAGAGCCCTGACTGATACAATGCATGAGGGCAGACACAGAAGCCGGGGAAGTGGACACAGTGTCCTGGCCAGAGGGGGAGTAGCGGGAGGCCTGGCCTGGACTCTGGGGACACTCACATTTAAGGGAGGGTCAGGGAGGAGTTGCTGGCTGAGGTCAGGATAAAAGTACGACAGAGCAATGCTGTGTCAGCAAGGAAGGAGGCGGCTGCCAAAAGGAAAAGGCAAGGACTATCTAATTTGTGGTCTGAGAGATGACCGATGACAAGAGGACAACTTCTGGGGAGTGGAGAGGGCAGCTGCTGGAACTTTAGGAGAGGAAATTAATACGGAAAGAAAGATGGTTTTGTTTTCAAGAAGTTTGCCTGGGAGGGAGGAGAATGCAGTGTGGGGCTTCTAAGAGTGTGTGTGTGTCTGTATGTGTGTGTGTGTGTGTGTGTTTGCGTGTATGCATGCACATTTGTTTACTGTTCAGTTGATGGACTGATTGGAAAGGATGGGGCTCCTGCATGCTGTGCTCTGAAGGTGAAACGGCAGTGTGGTCCACGAAGAAGGTGGCATCTGTGGACAACACTCTAGTTCCACTTCTGCCAGGAGCCAGCCATGGCTCCTAGAACACCCTGGGCGAACGCTCTCAACCATGCAGAGCCACTGTCCCCGCATCGGTCGGACAAACACACCAGAATAAATGATAGGTCTCTTACAGTTCCCTGAACCTAATATTTTATCACTAAAACTCAGTTTCAAGAACCTCAGCATTTACTTTAATGCTCAAAGTATTGTTGGAGTTGAGCACAGTGCAGGGCTCCATGGCGAGCCAACCTGCCCGTCGAGGGGAGGTTCGGGTGATGGCTCCGTGCTCCCGCCAGCTCCCCAGCACCCATGCAGGGCCTCCCAGGGCTTCCGTGGGCTCTCTCCCCGAGACGTAGCCTGACTCGGAGCCCTTGCCTCGTCCGGCTTGGATTCTGGGTCTTTCACACTTGGTCCTGACACTGAATCTTTAAATCCTACTTCCGAGAACTCATCTTTTTCATTTTGACTCAGTGATTTCACTTGAAGAGCACAACACCTTTAGAAAAAGATAAAGGAAGACAGCATCTTCTTGTTTTCAAAATAGGCACCCCAGTGTTGATTTAATTTATTTTTATTTCCCTATAACATGTTAGGGGGCAGAGATGTAAGAAAACATGGAGCCCCACACTTACCTAATATCTCACCCTGTGTATGTGTGTGTTCAACCAATGCTAACCTCAGAAACTTTTCAGATTTTTGTTTAGAGATGGAGCATATAAAGCAGATGTTTCTGTATTTACTGACAGGGTCCTTCTGGGTTTTAATTAGGGGTGCCTCTCAAGCATGAGTTATATTATTTGACAGTTGCTTCTGAGATTTCATCTTGATTTTTCTGGAAGCAAGTCAGATCATATTACCCATAACATGAATTTAAAATATCCAAAAAAACCAAACCCCACCGAACATGTCAGGGTGTTCATGTTTTCAGTAATCTCTGAGCTGTTTGAATTCTCCTATCCCGAGGACAATTGGAGACATCGTTTTAGGGAATGGCCCTGAAATTTCAGGGAATGGCCGTTGGAGTCCAATGTTTAGGAGACGCCATGCTAGAGCTGATGTGCTCACTCCTTATTTTTTTGCATGTGCCCAATGCTTCCAGTCGATTTCCTGGGCTTGAAGGCACTGCAAGCCCAGAAGAAACCGCTTTCTTAGTCATTCAGTGGGTGATGACACAGCACTGAAGGTCCTTTGATTACCTTCCCGCTGACCTCCACACAGCCAGCACCAATGTCCAGCCCTTGTGTCGTCTACCTGGCTTTGCCCCAGGTGAGCTGGAATACCTCCACTGCTCACCTTTCTAGCGTTGATGCTTTTGGCTCCAGGATTTTATTTTTTTCAATGAATTCTATCGAGGTATAATTTGCATGCTGTACAATGCCCATATTTGGGGTGTATATTTCTATGAGATTTGAGACATGGTGTATGCTGGGCAACTGCCACAGTCGTGACATAAAATGCTTGCATCACCCAGAAAGTTTCCCTGCGGCCCCTTCTCGGTCCATCCCCACCCTTCAGCCTGGCCTAGCAGCCGCAGATGGGCTTTCATCACGATAGGGCAACTTTGTCTTCCCTTGTGTTTCATGTGAACAAATGCAAGCATTTGTCACTGGCTTCTTTTGCTCAGAATAATGCATTCGTTCTTCCCCCATGTTGCCCTGATTCGGTAGTTCATTCTCTTAACTGCCGGGTAGGATGCTGTCTATCATATGAAAGGGCCACAACTAATCTGTTGGCTGTGGATAATTGGGTTGTTTGCAGTTTTTAGCCATTACAATTGAAGTTGCCATGACTATATGTATACAAATCTTCGTGTGGGTGTATGTCCTCATTTCTTATGTACATAGCTAGGAGTAGAATCGCTGAGATCACTAGTATAAGGCAGAAATAGTGTGAGTGACCAGTCTTGCCTTTTCCACATCCATAGGAGAAAAACATTCAGACTTTCACCATTTACTATGATGTTTTCTGCAGGTTTTCCATAAACGCTCTTTTTCAGCTTGAAAAAGTTTGCTGGAGTTTCATTTTAACGTAAATAATCATTGAATTTATCCAAATGGTATTCTGCATCTAATGAAAGGATCATATGATTTTTTGTCTGCTAATATGGTGAATGGCAGTGGTTAATTTTTGAATGTTATCAAACTCTGCACTACTAGAATTTGGTCATGATGTGCTACTATATTTATAGATTGTTGGATTCAATTTGGTAATATTTTGCTAAAATTTTTATGACTAAATTTGCGAATGCTTTTTATTTTTCCTTTTTTTTCTTTTTCTAGAATGTCTTTGATTTTGGATTAGGGTAATGCAGACCTCAAAGAATGAATTAGAAGTGTTTCTTTTTCCTCTGTATTCTGAAAAAGTTAGCATAGGATTGTTAGTATTTTTATCCTAAAAGTTGGAATTCACCAGTGAAGTCAACTAAGCCTGGTATTTTTCTTCCCTACGAAAACAATTTCTTTGATAGATATAGGACCATATTGATTTTTCCATTTCTTCTTTAGTCAAGTTTGGTAATTTGTGTCCTTAAAAGAATTTGCTAAATTTCTTAGTATCAGGTTGTTTATATCACTAAATGCTCTTTCATTATTAGCAGAGGTCTTAAATCCTTTCCTTCACTGCTAATAGTGTAAATTTGTATCTTCTCTCTTTTTTTTCTTTTTCAATCTTTTTCAGTCTAGTTAGAAATATATCAGTTTGATTGATCTTTTGAAACTTCCAATCTTTGGTTTCATTAGTTTTCTCTATTGTTCTTCTGTTTTCCATTTCATTGATTTCAATTCTTATTTGCATTATTTCTTCTTCTTGCTTATTATGAGTTAAATTTCTTCTTCTTGTCATGGTTTCTTAAGGTAGAAACTCGGATAATTGATTTTGAGCCTTTCTTTTATTTCAATGTACAAATTAAAAACTACAAATTTTCATCTAAAAAAGTTTTAGCTGTATCACAAATTTGATAACAGAATTCTAATTTTCAGTTCAAACATGTATTTTAATTACCTTTGTGAATTATTTCTTGATTTATTGATTACTTAGAAGTGTGTGGTCTAATTTCAATATATTTGAGGGTGTTCCACATAGTTTTCTGTTAATGATTCCTAATTTAAACTCTGTCATGGTCAGAGAACATATTTTGTACAATTTCAATCTTTTTAAAATTTTTTGAGATTCTTTTATGGACCAGCATATGACTTATCTTGGAAAATGTTCCTTGGGCACCTTCAAAGAATGTTCATTAATGCTATCGTTGAGTTGTGTATCCTATAGAAGTCAGCTGTGTCAAGTAGTTTATTAGTACTGTTCAATTTTTACATTCTTAATGATTTTCTGTTTAATTATTCTACTAATTACTGGGAGAGGAATGTTGAATTCTACACCTGGAATTGTGATTTGTGTATTTCTTTGTTGGTTCTATTGGGTTTTGCTCCATGCGTTTTAAATCCCTGCTGTTGGGTGCATACGAATTGGGATTGGCCTGCCCTTGTGATCATGAAGTCACTCTCTATCCTTGTTAGTGTTTCTTGCCCTTAAGTATACTTTATCTGACATTAAGATAGCCATTCCATCTTTCTCATGTTAAGTGTATGCATTGTGTATTTTTTCCTTTCCTTTTATTTGGAAACTGTATGCCCTTATATTTAAAGTAGATTTCTCATAGATGGAGATTAATGCCCTGCTTTTGCATCAACTCTGATAATCTCCATCTTTTAATTGTAGTTTTTCTCCCATTTACATTTTATACAATTATTGATACTGTAGAGTTTATGTCTACCTTCTTGCTATTTATTTTTTGTCTCATTTTTTAAGAATTTTTTTATTTCAGAATAGTTTTAGGTTTACAGAAAAGTGGCAAAAATAGGACAGAGAGTTCTCATATACCCTGCACCCAATTTTGCCTATTACTAACATCTTGCATCTTGTGTGGTATATTTGTCACAATTACTAAACCAATATTGATACAATGCGAGTAAATAAAGTACGTATTTTGTTCAGATTTCCTTTTTTACCTAATGTTCTTTTTATGTTGTTGTCCCCATGTCTCCTAAGGCTCCTTTCAGTGTGACAGTTTTTCATACTTTCCTTGTTTCTGATGACTAAGACCATTTGAGGACAGGTATTTTGAAGAATATTTCTCAGTTGGGATTTGTCTGTTTTTTCTTATGATTAGGTTGGAGACAGGAGTTTTTGGGAGGAAGAACATGAAGGTAAAGTGCTGTTCTCAACACACCTTGTCAAGGATATGCACTTTTTTTTTTGTGATTATATTTTATTCCCTTCCTTTACTCCATTCCATGAATTCCTCCTGCTTATTTTTTTAATTAAATTCAGTTTTATTGAGATATATTCACATACCCTACAATCATCCATGGTGTATAATCAACTGTTCACAGCACCATCATATAGTTATGCAGTCATCACCCCAATCCATTTTTGAACATTTTCCTTACACCAGAAACAATCAGAATAAGAATAAAAAATAAAAGTAAAAAAGAATACCCAAATGACCCCCCCCAGCCCACCCTACTTTTCATTTAGGTTTTGTCCCCATTCTTCTACTCATCCATCCATACACTGGATAAAGGGAGTGTGATCCACAAGGCTTTCACAATCACGCTGTCACCCCTTGTAAGCTACATTGTTATGCAATCGTCTTCAAGAGTCAAGTCTACTGGGCTGGAGTTTGATAGTTTCATGTATTTACTTTTAGCTATTCCAATACATTGAAACCTAAAAAGGGTTATCTTTATAGTGCGTAAGAATGTCCACCAGAGTGACCTCTTGACTCCATTTGAAATCTCTCAGCCACTGAAACTTTATTTTGTTTCATTTCACTTCCCCCTTTTGGTCAAGAAGATGTTCTCAATCCCACACTGCTGGGTCCAGATTCATCCCTGGGGGTCATATTCTGTGTTGCCAGGGAGATTTACACACCTGGGAGTCAAGTCCCACGTAGGGGACTTGAGATCACCTGGCAAGGTGGCTTAGTTAGAGAGAGAGGCCACATCTGAGCAACAAGGAGGCACTCTGGGGGAGACTCTTAGGCACAATTATAAGCAGGTTTAGCCTCTCCTTTGTAGCAACAAGCTTCACAGGGGCCAGCCCCAAGAGAGTGGGCTCAAACGTCAAGCCATTAGTCCTCAATATTTGTGAGAACATCAGCAACAATCCAGGTGAGGAAGTCCCTCAGCTCTTCAGGGGAGCCCTGCATATGTATTTTTATTCTCTGCCCAAATTACTTTGGGAGGTGTTGCTATTTCAATCTAACCTATACAAACCTTCCATATCTCACTTGTTAGTCAAAGTTTCATGTAATTGTGGTGTTTGAACAAAATAGACTGTAGAAGTTATGTTGTTTAGAAAATATAGATCCTACATGGAATAAACATCTCTTCCCTTGGTCACACATGGAAGTTGAAGTTTTAACACACACAGTCAGTTTCAACCGTTGCCCTTTGGCCTGATTTGCCCTATTCTTAACCAGATCTGCTTCATTCATAACTCTAATTGAAGTCTGGGCTGCCTTTCAGCCTTTTTTTTTTTTTTTCTTTAACAGTTGCTGTATGCATTAATACTGACAATCATATCTGCAGAGCTCTAACTCTGAGTTTCAGGTGTCACACAGATACCCAATGTTCTAGAGACCAATCAGGTTATAGGCAAAGGGATCAGCATCTCTGAGTTTAGAGATAGCCATTACAATTCAGGAATAGATTTGACTACTGTAAGAGCTTATAATCTAGGGACCATTACAATAATCATTTCCCTGTTAGGCTGTGCTCTGAGATTCAATTCTGAGTTTACACACATTGTAGTTATTCCATATTGGTGAAGCATTATAGTGTTTGCCTTTGTTTCTGGCATACTTCACTCAAAATGCTGTCTACAGGATGCATTCACCTCATTGAGTGTCTCACAATTTCACTCCTTCTCCTAGTTGCTCAATATTCCATTGTCTGCACACACCACAGCTCACCATTCCGTTCCTCAGTCAGTGTACCCTTAGGTCACTTCCACTCATCGCAAATCATGAATACTGCCTCCATAAACACCAGTGTGCAAGTGTCTATTCATGTCTCTGCTCTCAGATCTTCCAAATACATACCCCATAATGAGGTTGTAGGACCTTATGGCCCCACATACTTAGGTTTTTGTGGAACCACCACAGTGACCTCCAGAAAGGCTACACTGTTCTGCCTCCTCATCAACAGTAAATAGGTACATCCCTCTCTCCATGTTTTCTCCAGCACTTTTATCCCTACTTATATTTTACCCTACAATTTTATAGAGATATTCACATACCATACAATTATCCATGGTGTACAGTCAGTTGTTTACAGTATCATCACACAGTTGTACATTTGTCACCACAGTTAACACTTGAACATATTGATTAGAATGAAAATTTTCTTTTTTGGCAAATAATAAAAAAGATAGTAAAAAGAAAAATAAAATATTGTACAATACAATATAATAGTAAGGATGGAAAACAGCACCATTACCAAGAATCCCCTATCCCTCCCTTATATCCCCCTCTCATACACATTTAACTTTCATATATTGCCTTTGTTACAATTAATGGAAGCATATTACAATGTAACTGTTGAACATAGATTCCAGTTTGCTTTATTATGTTTTTTCCCCAAATACCAGCCCTTTTTCAACACTCTGCATGGTTGACATTCATTTGCTCTCCCACATGTAAAACATTTTTATATTTGTAAATTTAGCAATAGTCAGTGGCCACTCCAGTTTTTGCCAAGTTATACAGCCCCAGTCTTTATCATCTATCTTTACCTCTAGTGTCATACATTCCCCTATCCCACCTCTTTCAGCTTTACTCACAGACATCTTTGTTCCATGTACTTACAATATTGTGCTACCATCAAACAGTATTATGCTATTTATTTCTGGATCTATACAATCAATTCTTCTGAACATTCTGTAGTCTTTCAGCATCAAATGCCCGATCTCTACATCTTTCTATCTCCTGGTAGTCTGTGTTATCAGCTTTTAACTCTCAAAATTTGCTCACTAATGTTAGCTCATATTAGTGAGACCATACAGTATTTATCCTTTTGTTTCTGGCTAACTTCACTCAACATAATGTCCTCAAGGATTGTCCATGTTATTATATGTTCTGTGTCTTTGTTCTGTCTTACAGCTGTATACTATTCCATCACGTGTATATACCACAGTTTGTTTATCCACTCATCCATTGATAGACATTTGGGCTGTCTCCATCTCTTGGCAATCATGAATAATGCCTCAATAAACATCAGTTTACAAATGTCCGTTTGTGTCTTAACTTTCGGTTCCTTTGAGTATATACCTAGCAATAGAATAGCTGGGTCATATGGCAAATCTATACTTAGCTTCCTGAGGAACTTCCACACTATCTCCCAGAGTTTTTGCACCATTCTACATACTCACCAACAATGAATAAGTATGCCTCTTTCTCTACATCCTCTCCAGCACTTGTAATTTTCTGTTTTTTGGATAACGGCCATTCTGATAGGTATGAGATATCTCATTGTGGTTTTGATTAGCATTTCCCAAGTACCAAGTGAAGTTGAGCATTTTTTCATATGTTTTTGAGTCATTTGTATTTCCTCTTCAGAAAGTGTCTGTCCATGTTCTTTTGCCCATTTTTTAATTGCGTTGTTTGTCTTTCCATTGTTGAGTTGTAGGATCACTTTATATATTCGGGATATTGAACCCTTATCTGACATGTTGTCTCCCATTGTGCAGCTGCCTTTTTACTTTTCTAACAAAGTCCTTTGATGTACAAAAGTATTTGATTTTGAGGCGCTCCCATTTGTCTATTTGTTCTTTGGTTGCTCACGCTTTGGGTGTAAGGTCTAGGAAACCACCACCTATCAAAAGATCTTTAAGCTATTGCCCTACATTTTCTTCTAAGAATCTTATGGTCTTAGCACTAATGTTTAGGTCTTTGATCCATTTGGAGTTAATTTTGGTAAAGGTGTGAGATAGGGGTCCTCTTTCATTCTTTTGGGAATGGATATCAAGTTCTCCAAATACCATTTATTGAAGAGGCTGCTCTGTCCCAGTTGCTTTGGCTTGACTGCCTTATCAAAGATCAATTGTCCATAGATGCAAGAGTCTATTTCTGAACACTCAATTCAATTCCATTGGTTGGTATCTTTGTCCTTATGCCAGTACCATGCTGTTTTGAGCACTGTAGCTTTGCAATAAGCTTCAAAGTCGGGTAGTGTGAGACCTCCCACTTCGTTGCTCTTTCTCAGGATATTTTTGGCTGTTTGTCCTTCCAAATAAATTTGGTTATTGGTTTTTCTATTTCTGCAAAGTAAGTTGTTGGGATTTTAATTGGTATTGCATTGAATTTATAAATCAGTTTAGGTAGAGTTGACATCTTAATTATATTTAGTTTTCCAATCCATGAACATGGTATGTTCTTCCATTTTTTTTAGGTCCTGTTCAATTTCTTTTAGCAGTTTCTTGTAGTTTTCTTTGTATAGGTCTTTTCTGGCCTTCATTAAGTTTATTCCTAAATACTTGATTTTTCTGGTTGCTATTGTAAATGGACTTTTTTTATTTCTTCCTCTTGTTGCACATTACTTGTGTTTAAGAACACTACAGATTTTTGTGTGTTGATCTTGTAGCCTGCCACATTGGTATATTCATTGATTAGCTCTAATAGCTTTGCTATAGACTTTTCTGGATTTTCTACCTATAGAATCATGTCATCTGCAAACAGTGGAAGTTTTACTTCTTCCTCTCCAATTTGGATGCCTTTTCTTTTTCTTGCCTAATTGCTCTAGCTAGAACTTCTAGCACAATGTTGAAAAACAATGGTGACAATGGACATCCCTGTCTTGCTGCTGATCTTAGAGGGAAAGCTTTCAGTCTCTCCCCATTGAGTATTTGGTTAGCTATGGTTTATCATACATTGTCTTCATCATATTGAGAAAATTTCCTTCTATTCCTATCCTTTGAAGTGTTTTCACCAAGAAATGATGTTGAATTTTGTCAAATGCCTTTTTTACATTGATTGAGATGATCATGTGGTTCTTCTGCTTTGAATTACTGATCTGGTATATTACATTAATTGATTTTCTTGTGTTAAACCAACTTTGCATACCTGGAATAAATCCCAACTTGGTCATGGTGTATAATTCTTTTAATGTGCTGCTGGATTCAATGTGTGAGCATTCTGTTGAGGATTTTTGCATGTATATTCATGAAAGAGATTGGTCTATAATTTTCTTTTATTTTTGGTAATATCTTTGAATTTGTATTAGGGTGATGTTGGCTTCATAGAATGAGTTGGGTAGCTTTCCCTCCTTTTCATTTTTTTTGAAGAGTTTGAGCAGGATTGGTATTAATTCTTTCTTGAACGCTTGTTAGAATTCACATGTGAAGCCATCTGGTCCTGGGCTTTTATTTTTTGGGAGCTTTTTGATGACTGACTCAATCTCTTTACTTGTGATTGGTTTGCTGAGGTCTTCTATTTCTTCTCAGGTCAGTGTTGGCTGTTTATGCTTTTCTAGGAAGTTGTCCATTTCATGTAAGTTCTCTAGTTTATTAGCATATAGCTGCTCATAACACCTTCTCATTATGACCTTTATTTCTGTATTTCTGCAGCTGTCAGTAGTTATGTTTCTTTTCCTGTTTCTGACTGCATTTATTTGCATCTGCTCTCTCTCTCTCTCTCTCTCTCTCTCTCTCTCTCTCTCTCTCTCTCTCTCTCCCCTCCCCCCACCCCCCCCCCCTCTCTCTCTCTCTCTCTTTTTTTTTTTTTTGTTTGTTTTGTTGGCCTAGCTAGGGTTGCATCAATTTTGTTGATTTTCTCGATGAACCACCTTCTGGTTTTGTTGATTCTCTTTATTATTTTCCTGTTCTCAGTTTCATTTATTTCTGCTCTAATCTTTGTTATTTCTTTCCTTCTGTTTCCTTTGGGGTTAGTTTGCTGTTCTTTCTCTAGTTCCCCCAAGTGGATGGTTAATTCCTCAATTTTTGGTTTTAATATAGGCATTTAGGGCAATAAATTTCCCTCTTAGCACCACCTTTGCTGCATCCCGTAAGTTTTGATATGTTGTGTTGTCATTGTCATTTGCCTCAAGGTATTTACTAATTTCTCTTATAGTTTTTTCTTTACCCACTGGTTTTCTAAGTGTGTTTTTTTTAGTCTCCATATATTTGTGAATTTTATAATATTCTGCCTGTTATTTATTTCCAACTTCATTCCGTTGTGATCTGAGAAAGCGTTTTTTATAATATCAATATTTTTAAAAGTGAAAATGTTCCGTGAGCACTTGAGAAAAATGTGTATCCTTCTGTTGTGGTGTGTAGTGTTCTATAAATGTTGGTCAAGTCTAATTCATTTATCATATAATTCAACATCTCCATTTCCTTATTGATCCTTTGTCTGGATGTTCTATCCATTGATGAAAGTGGTGTATCGAAGTCTCCAACTACTATTGTAGAGTTGTCTACTTGTTCTTTCAGTGTTCTCAGTGTTTATCTCATGAATTTTGGGTCAATCTGGCTTGGTGCATAAATATGTATGATTGTTATGTTTTCTTGATAAATTGACCCTTTTATTAATATATAGTGTCCTTCATTGTCTCTTTTAATTGTTTTACTTTGAAGTCTAATTTGTCTGACATTAATATAGCTACTCCCACTTTTTTCAGGTTGCTGTTTGCATGAAATATTGTTTTCCAACCTTTCACTTTCAGCTGGTTTTTGTCTTTGCATCTAAAGTGAGTTTCTTGTAGACAGCATATAGATGGGTCCTGTTTTTTAATCCATTCTGCCAGTTTCTGTCTTTTTATTGGGGAGTTTAATCCATTAACATTTAGTGTTATTAGTGTAAGGGCAGTATTTTCTTCTATCATTTTGTCTTTTGGATTTTATATGTCGTGTCTTGTTTTTTCCTCTCTCTCTTTTTACCCTTCCTGATAATCTTCATTTCTACACTCTTCTCCAAACCTCTTCCTCCTGTCTTTTCCTTTCAGCCTGCAGTACTCCCTTTAGTATTTCTTGTAGTGTTCATTTCTTATTCACAAAGTCTCTCAGTGTCTGTTTGTCTGAAAATGTTTTCATCTCTCCCTCATTTTTAAAGGACACTTTTGCCAGATATAGAATCCGTAGTTGGCAGTTCTTCTTTTTCAGTATCTTTAATATATTGTACCACTGTCTTCTCTTCTCCGTGGTTTCTGTGGATAAATTTGTACATAGTCTTATTGAGCTTCCCTTGTATGTGATGGATTGCTTTTTTCCTGCGACTTTCAGAGTTCTCTCTTTGTCTTTGACATTGGACATTCTGATCAGTAAGTGTCTTGAAATACATCTATTGGGGTCTATTCTGTTTGGGGTGCACTGTACTTCTTGAATCTGTAATTTTCTGTCTTTCAAAACAGTGGGAAATTTTCAGTGGTTATTTCTTCCATTATTCTTTCTGCCCCCTTTCCCCTCTCTTCTCTTTCTGGGGCACCCATAACGTGTATTTGGGCACTTTATGGTGTCACTCAGCTCCTTAAAACACTGCTCATATTTTTCCATTCTTTTCACCATCTGTTCTTTCATGTGTGTGAATTCAAATGTCTGGTGTTTCAATTTACTGATCTTTTCTTCTACCTGTTCAAATCTACTGTTGTATCCCTCTATTGTCTTTTTCATTTCTTATATTATGCCCTTCATTCCCATAAGTTCTGCTATTTGTTTTCTCAAGTTTATGTATTCTTTATGGTAATCCAGTGTCTTCCTTATATCCTTCATTTCTTTTGCTATATATTCCCTCATTTCATTGACTTGATTTTTGAATTGACTTTGAAGATTTGTTTGAACATCTTTTATTATTTCTTCCTTCAGTTCATTGAATTGATTCAGCATTAGTTATCTCAACTCCTGTATCTTGGTTGAACTATTTGTTTGTTCCTTTGGCTGGTCCATATTTTCATGTTTCCTAGTATGGCTCATTATCTTAAGCTGTCTAGGTTTCTGACTTTCTTGATTTATTCTGGAGCACATTTTCACTCTTTTACCTAGGGTTTTCTTGTTGGTTGTCTGTTCTCTAATCTTTGGTGTTTAGTTCTGCTTATTCTAGGCCTCTAACTTAGGTTCTATTTAGTTGATCAGAGTTTTTCACCTCTTGTTTTTCTGTTTCTTGCTCTGCCTCTATGCAGCCTTTTTGTGTGAGGGTCTCCTCAGATATGGTCAACCCTAGTCAGGTTTTCCCAGTCCAGAGAGGCCCAGGTCTCAGGAGGAGGGTGTGGAGTTTCCTTGAGAATGAGACCCCCCTGTGAGGCCTCTAGACTCAGTTGCTTTTCCTATGCTGTCCAGCAGGTGGAGCTTGCAAGCCTGCAGCTCCCCCACCAATATGAGGAGGTGGGACCCTGTCAGGATGTGGCTGACTGAAGCTGGTTTCTGAATTCCAGCCCCTGGGGTCTGAGTTCCCCAGAAGAGGGCTGCCACTGGAGCTGGGCCATGCCCCCCTTTTCTTAGGAAGTTATGGTCTTTGGTAAATTGTCTCCCCCACTAGACTTATTGCTTTGTCTCTCAGAGCTTTCTTAGCTCTGCTGTTGTCTGGGCCCAAATTACAAGACTTTGAAGCTTTCTGCAGTGGGCTTCTTAGAGTAGTTATTAAAAAAAAATGAAAAATATTGAAAAAAAGAAAGAAAGAAAGAAAATAAAGCCCAGTATGGACTATTTACAATCCTTGTAGTCTGATGGGCTATTGAAATGCTAAAAGACAAGGAGTTGTGGGCAATTAAGGAACAATCAAGAAAGTAGAGAAACAGGCTTTTCAGAGAAGGCATTTGGATTTGCATATGTGCCTGATTCTGTTTGAGCCCAGCCCTGCTCCCAGATTCTCCTGTGTCTGGTGTCAGTTTATCTACGGTTGGAGTTTTTGTTCATCAGTCTGAGTTTTCAATAAGAGCCGCAACTGCAGTTCTCCCTCCTCATTCCCAGCACCAGCAGCCCCTCCTCCCTCAGGATTGTGCCTGGCAGGGAGGGGCGCAGGTCCCTGGCTGTGAGAACTTACAGATTTCACTGATCTCAGATGTTCCATGTATCCATGAGTGTTGTATGAAGTATGCCCAAACTCAATTTCCTCTGTGGTGTCCAGTCCACACAGCTCCTGGCTTTCTACCAACTGCCCCAGAGGAGTAACTAAAACCCACACCTCACCACTCCATCATCTTGCCCCACCTTTCAATGATATGCACTTTTAACATGATTTTTAATTGTTGATGTTAACACTGTTCCCCTGACTGAGAGTATTTGTCCCATATCCTCACCATGATGGTGCTCCTTTTCCTCCTCTCCATACTGTACTCACTACATACGGGTGACACTTAAGGAGGATGGAGTTATATTCCATCTCTTTGAGGGCTGAATATTCATAAAAAGTATTTGGAATTCTTCTTCATGTGAGAGTTATCTATTCTCCTCAATTTATTTATTTTTCTGATCATTTATTTATATCAGTGTGGACTCATAGGGATTTATTTTATTGTTTGGTTTATAATCCAATTCTCTTTTACTTGTTTTGTTGCCAAAGTGTTCTCAGTTTGGCCATTGAGAGCTCTTGTGCCCCTTTTAAAAAGCTCATTATTGTGTTTTTCTTTTCTTTTCTTTTTGAGAACTTTCTTACTTTCTTAACTTATAAGATGCTGCAGGCTTATCTTGTGTATTCCTGCCCCAGACCTGGAATCAGCCATTTTTCCAAAAAGTACAAGTTCCTTTTATTGAAGAATGGTATTAGAGACCAGTGTCTGGATATCAGGTGTGCTCACTGCTACTGGGATGTCGTTGCTTATAGGATCTCTCAGCTGATATAGCAAGGGAATATATGTGTGCACACTAATATATATATGCATATAGATATTCATCTATATCGATATAAAGTAAACATTAATTCATACGATGATTTGCCTCCAGCTCTAATCAATTACCACATGAATCATGCTAACCTTCTCCCCTTGATTTTCTGTAAGCTGTCATTCCAACAGTGATAAAATAGGTTTCACCATCCAAAATTTGTTTCTTAGTTGTTCAATTCCATTATAAATATGGAGGGGTTCACAACTGTTAACCCCTGCCCCACTGAGAAACAGCTTTCTCAACTAGACTACAGTGCTGATGTACAGTTCCTTTTGACTTTGTCTTACCAACTCCTGTCATGTCCAAAATTACTTAGGTCTGCACTTTTACTTCTCTATCTCCTTTAGTGAGGCTGTTTCACATATTTGTCATACAGTTAGATTCTCTTGTTATGGCATGCATTCCATCTTGGGATTTCCTGATCTTCTAAATGCTTTTTTTTTTTCTTTAAAGTTTTCATACCTTAAGCCTTATTCTTTGTTCTATAAAATCTATGGATTTGACAAATGTATAGTGTCATGTATCCCATGTTAAATTATTATTCAGAATAGTTTTACTGCTCTAAAAAATCCACTGTGCTGACCTACACATCCCTCCTCCCTTTCTCCAAACCCCTGACAACTACTGATCTCTTTACTATCTCTAATGTTTGGCCTTTTCCAAAATGTCATGAAAATGGAAGCTTAGCCTAATTCAGACAGGTGTCTTTCACTTAGCGGTATGAATTTAAGATTCATCTATATTGTAGTATGGCTTGCTAGTTCTTTATTTTTCTCATTGGATAATATTTCATTCTGTGAACATACTGTAGTTTGCTTACCCATTTACCTATTGAAGGATGTGCCAGTCGCTTCCAGTTTGGGGCTATTATGAATAAAGCTACTACAAACATTCATGTGCAGGTTTTTGTGTGGGCATAAACTTCAAAGAAAAGTTGGATAAATACCTAGGAGAATGATTGCTGGATCATATGATAGCATTCTTAGCTTTGTAAGAAATGGATAAACTGTATTCTAAAAAGGATGTCCCAATTTGCAATCCTACCAGCCATGAATGTGGGCACCTGCTGTTCCATATACCCACCAGCAATTGGCGGTGTAAGTTTTTGGGGTTTTAGCCTTTCTAGTAGGTATGCTGTGTGTGTGTGTGTGTGTGTGTGTGTGTGTGTGTGTGTGTTGTGGTATCTTATTGTTGTTTGAAATCTTATCTGTTTTTTGTTTCTCTTTCCACACATTCTTTTTGACAAACTGGATATTTCAGAGATTCTATTTAATCTTCCCTGTTGGCTTATTATCAATACCTCTGTTATTTCTTTTCAGAGCTTTCTCTAGGGTTTACAGTGTGATCCTTTAATTATGACAGTCTACCTTCAAGCATCATCACAAAAGCAAATGTAAAGTGTAAAAATCTTCTGACACTATATTCTCAGGCTGTGCTCCCATATGTTTTTGCTATTATTGTCGGTAATTTCACTTCTACTTGTTATAAAGATCACAATACATTATTAGTAGTATTGTTTTAAATAGTCAATTATTTTTTAAAATTTTTCTATGAAAATCTCTTTTGTAGTTACTCACATTTTTAAACCATATCCAGCACCCTTTATTCCTTTTGATAGATCCAATTGTCCACCTGGAATAATTTTCCTTCCACTTGGAGAACTTCATGCAAATTTTTGATAGTTCAAGTTTTCTGGTGACAAATTCTCTCAGCTTATTTTGCTGGAAAATACTTTATTTCTCCTTCAGTTTTGGAAGTTATTTTTCATGGTTTTAGAAATTACACATGGGCAGTTTCAGAACTTTACACAAGCTGTCCCATTGTCAACTGGACTGAATGGTTCCCAGTGAAGAGTCTGCTTTGTTACATTTTATTCTTTACAACTTAAAATCTGGTTGGTTTTAAGACTTTCTCTTTATCCCAGGCTTTCATAAATTCTATTATGAATTCTCTTGTTGTGCTTCTCTATGAGGCATCCTGCTTGTGGAATGCTGGTCATCTTTGGACCCTACTGATTGTGAGTGATCAGCAAGGACTCTTCACTGCATTAACTGGAAGCTGTATAGATCCAAGGCCTGACGCTCACAGCTCATTTTTCAGTCTCTGCCACAATGTCAGGAGTTTCATCCTATACATATTACGTGATCTTAGTATTTAGCAAAGCGCAGGGGACTGCAGTGAAAATTTGTGTCCTTTTACTGTGTAGTTTTGGTTCCCTCTTCCTACTTTGTGGTCCATAATGTTTCTCCATCTAGAAATGTGGGGAAGAAATAGGGATTGCTTATTTTGTTCACCTTTTTTCAAGGATTATAGTCCTGAGTTGCCTGTTGTCAAAATCTGGAGAGCTTTTTTTTCATATTTTGGATCCTGCAGTCCAAACCTAAGCAGATTGATTGCTTGCTAAAGTAAAAGTATCAACACTGTTCATAGTATTGAAACATGGGAGAGTTTTATTGCATAATACTTGGAATGTCCAGGATATAATCCAAAATTCTTTAGCAATAAGAGCTAGGAGTATCTCAACTCTCATGAGAAAAGACATTCAGCAGATGCCAACATCAAGATGATAGAAATGTAGGAATTATCTGACAAAGACTTTAAAGCAGTTATTATACACATGCTCCAACAAGCAATCATGGTCACTCTTGAAACAAATGAGAAAAATAGAAAGCCTGAGCATGGGAAAAAGAGATGAAAGATTTAAAGAAGAATCAAATGGGAATTTTGCAAATGAAAACTACAATAATGGAAACTTAAAAAGAGAACAATTTGATTGCAAAAAAAATTGTTCTGTGACTGAAGGACCTGTGGGACAATAACAAAAGCCCTGAAGTCTATATTATCAGAGTACCAGAGGAGAGGATAAAAAGTTCAGTGCTGAAAAAATATTTGAACAACTAATAGCTGAAAGCTTCCCATGTTGGGTGAAAGACATGAATCTAGAGAATCAAAAGGCTGAACAACTCCCAAACATAAACTGAAGGAAATGATGCCAAGACACATCATAATCAAGCTGCTTAGAAGTAAATAAAAAAAAGTATTGAGAGAAAATGATGCATTATCTATAGGGACTGATTGGAAAGACTGAAGTTTTCACCAGAGACAGTGGAGGCCTGAAGGAAGAGGCACAACATTTCTAAAGGGTTGATACAGCTGTCAACTCTAAATTCTATATATATCTAGTGAAAATATCCTTCAGGAATGAAGGCAAAATAAAGACATTCTCAGATGAAGGAAGAGCAGCAGATTTTGTTTCCCGAAGACCTACTCTACAAGGATCATTAGGGGGTTTTTCACCAGGAGAGGGGTGACACCTGAAGGAATGTTCTACACCAGGCTGAAGGAAGCACAGAAGTGGTAAATGTCTGGTGACTTCTCTTCTTGAGATCTTTAAACAGACTTGATGGCTGAGAGTGAAATGAGTAACATTGTCTGGGGGGGGGGGTTTCCAATATAGGTAAGCGCAATAGATACATTGTAACGTAAAGGGAAAAGGTAGCTTCTGTGCTTCCAAGATAAAATACTGATTCTAAGTGGATGGTTGAAAAGATAAATATGCATACTGTAGTGCCTCGAGAATCACTGAAAGTTTTATATATATATATATATATATATATGCATATATAATATGTATATTTCTATTTCATATAATACATGAATAAATATAAATTACATATATAGAAAAAAGAAATCACAATAGATTATCCAGAATAGAATACTAAAAATGTACAAATAACCAACAAAGGCAGGAAAGGAGACACTGAGGGGGAAAAAAAAAAAACAGAATGAAGCTATAACAAATAATAAAATCCAAATATATCAATAATTACCTTAAATGGAAATGGTCTAAATATACCAATTAAAAGGCATAGACTATAAGAATTGATTTAATATGACTCACCTGTAAGCTGTCTATCACCAACTCACTTCAAGTATAATGTTACAGGCAGGTTAAAGTGAAACGATGGAAGAAGATACACCATGAAAACAGTAACACAAAGGAAGCTGGAGTGACTGTGCTAATATCAGATGAGGTAGACTTCAGAGCACAGAAAATTACCAGGACTAAGGAGGGACAATACAGAATGATGAATGGAACTTCATTAGTGAGACATAACACTATTAAATATATTTGCAACTAACAACATGTAGCAAAGACTGATGGAACTGAGAGGAGAAATGGACAAATGCACAACATTAGTTGGAGACTTCAACATCATCTGTACATAATAGGTGCCATTCATGTGCAGAAAATAAAGAAAGACATGAGATAACTGCACAGCATCTTCAGCTAACTGGATCTAATTGTTGTTTATACAAATTCTACAAAACAGCAGCAGAATATACCTTCTTTTCATGTTCACATGTAATATTCATCAAAATAATCTGTATCTCTAGTCACAAAATAAAACTTAATGAATTCAAAAGAATTTAAACCATACAAAATATGTTTTTAGACTATAATAGAATTAAACTAGAAATTTATAAGAGAAAAGTAACAAGAAAATCTCCAAACTCACGGAAATTAACAAACAAACTTCTAAATAGTCCATGGATAAAAGGGGGAATCTCACACAACATTTGCTGAATAGAAAGAAAATGAAAATAGGTCCTAGTAAATTTGTTGGATATACCCGAAACAATGCTTTGAAGGAAATTTATAGCCTTAGAAGTGTATTGAGAAATTAAGAAAGATTTCAAATAAAAGATATGTGCTGCTTCTTTTAGAAGCTAGAAAAAGAAGAGCAAAATAAAGGCCAATCAACAAAGGAGAAGAAAGAAATAGGGGCAGAAAGCCATGAAATTGAAATTGGAAAAACCATTGAGAAAATGGATAAAACTTAAAGCTGGTTCTTTGAAATAATCAATAAAATTGATAAACTTCTAGCTAGATTGACAAAGACAAAAAAAGAGAAAAAAGACACAAATTACCAATATGAGGAATGAAAGAGGTGGTATCACCTCAGAGACATTAAAGGGATAATCAGGGAATGCTACAGACAATGCTGTGCTCAGAATATTGAAAACTTATAAAAAGTATCCAATTACTCAAAAATATGATAAAATTGACTTCGTCAAATTTAAAAGCATTTGTTCTGCAAAAGACACTGTTAGAATAAAATACAAACTGCAGAATGGGAGAAAATAATTGTAAATCATACATGTGACAAAGGATGTGTATCCAGAATATATGTAATCATATAAGATATGTAATATCTTTTATCAACTGTGAAAAAAGACACAACCCAATTAAAAAAAAAATGGGTAAAAGATTTGAATAGACATTTCAACAAAGAGAATATAAGGAAGCAAATGAGCACATGAAAAGCATGAATAGATACTCGGTATCATTAGCCATTAGGGAAATAAAAGTAAATCCATGATGAGATACATTAACATGGTGAAGATAAAAAAAATTAATGACAATTACAAGTGCTGACAAAGATGTGGAGCAACTGGAGCACTCACAGTTTAGTAGTTTTTTTAAATAAATTTAATCATGTATTTACCACATGACTCAGCAATTCCTCTCCTAGGATTTTGCCCTACAGAAATGAAGCCTTATTATCATGCAAAAACCTGTTCACAAATATGAATAACAGCTTTATTGTAATAGCCCTGAACTGGAAATATCTCAAGTGTCCTTCAGTAGGTCAACATACTAACAAGCTGTGGCACAACCACGTGATGAAATGCTACAATCAGTGAGAGGGAACGCACACTGCTGCATGCTCTGACACATGCAGCCACTTGGATGAGTCTCAAAGCTGAGTGGGAGAAGCTGGTCCCACAGGTTCCATCCTGCATGAGTCCATTTATATAATATTCTCCAGCAGATGAACCTGCAGTGGTGGAGACCAGGGGTCTGGGCTTAGGGAAGGAGTGGCTCTGAAGGCCCAGAGGGAAACCCAAGGGCATGGCTGATCTAATGGAACTGGTCTGTGTCTTGTCTGTGGGTCCATATGCACAAATGTATAGACAGGCATACCAGAAAAGACAACCTGGCTGTATGGTAACTTAAAAAAATAAAATTAAAGGAAAAAAAGAAGGCAGTAATAGAGGAATAACTAGGTAAATTGTAATTATGTTACTTGCTAGAATATTAAAATAATTATCAGATTGGCTATCACAACATGACAAAGCAAATTGTAATAATAGTAAGTGGAACTGGTTTATGTTGTGAAATGTTGGCTTTTGTTTAATCTCACAAAAAGTCTGCATGAAAACAGTGAAAGGTAATAGACAATATGATGAAGTTGTGTTCTTTTTGCAGGATTATGTGTGCTAGTCCTTCAGTTTTTTCTAGAATTGTTATAATGATAGTATATCATTTTTATAATGTTAAAAATAACTTGACAGATATGCATTATTAAATTGTGCTACTATTGATATGATACATACACTTCATGTAAAAATGCATAAATATATAAAGTGTATTATACATTACACTTCATGTAAAAACGCATAAGGATGTAAGGTGTATTATACATTAAAAAAAGTCATCAGGTGTATATAGGCTGGCTTGAACTTTCTGTTATTCCTCCTGGGTGTTTTATAACTTTTTCATATCACAATGATGAAGTTAAAGATTTATCAATGAAGTGCCTTTGAAAGGAACTAAACTTGAGACACAGGTGAAGAAATTTTCATTTTTACAAAATAAGATATCGTGCCTGAATTTATATTTTAAAAATGATCATTTTTAACATTGTGAAATTAGTATCAAGAGACACTGAATTCACATTTCTAACTCTGAAGAATGTGTGATGAAAGAAAGCCTGTCTTTTTTCAAACTGGATGGTAGATGGAAAAAATCCCCACTTTATACCGTTAGATACTTATTTTGATGAAGACAGAGGAGCACTGGCGGATTAGCGCCTGGTTTCAGTCATCTGTTTCCCAGGGCAGCTCACCCAGCGTCTCACGAGGTCAACCGCCCTCACGCTCCCTCCGGCCGGGACGCGGTTGCTCTCAGTCAGAGCGCACTTGGCCTCAGAGACCTCAGGGAGGAGATCTGTAGTTAAACGTGTCCGCAGCCCCAAAGCCAGCGGTGGCCACAGGCTTTTATTCCGGGGAATAAGTGACACCTGCTAGTGTAGCCGAAGGGGTGTTTTGGGAGGTGCATGCGGACAGGCTTATACACACAAACACACACTCACACATACATGTGCACACTCAGACACATGCTCAAACACACACTCACATGCTGTCACACATACACACACAGTCACACATGCCCATACATTCACACACACACACATACATGCACACACTAGAACACACGCTCACATGCTGTCACACATACACAGTCACACATGCCCATACATGTGCACACACACACATACATGCACACACTCGAACACATGCTCACTCAAAGACACGCACATGCTGTCACACATGCGCACTCACACAGTACTCACACTCACAGTCACACATGCCCATACATGCACACACTCAACACATGCTCACACATACATTCATACACTTGAACACATGTGTACTCACACACACGTGCACATGCTGTCACACATACACACACAATGCTCACACATACACACACCTCACATATATACACAGTCACACACGCCCATACACACACACTCACACGTGCTCACACGTATGTGCACACACACATGCTCTCACACATACACATGCTCACACATACACACTCAAATACACATGCTCACCCACACATGAACACACTCGAACACATGTTCACTCACACTCTCACACATACACACACACAACGGTCACACATACACACCCTCACACACGTGGCGTGTTTACAGGGAGAAACTGCACGGCCACTTCTATTGCATGTAACTTCCCCATTGTCATAGACCCAGAGCTGGGGACTAAGACACAAACACAAATTAACTCAGATCACCAAAATCAAAGAAAGTGCAGAAAGCCTCTGCTCGGGCTGGAGGCCAAGTCGATTAAAAAAAAGTCTCCAAACACACCGAATGAAAACCCCAGAGGCAGGGATCTGAGCGCCTTGGGGAACTCGGAAGCAGGGTTCTGAAATTTCTCTCTCTCTCTCTCTGGCTTTCTCCGCTACAAGATATTTTAATATCAATTGCCCCAAGTCTCCTTAAATGAACGGGGCTGGGCGAGGGTCCCGGCTGCCCCTGCGGTTCAGTCCCCCACCCCCACCCACGTGTGACCTTCACTTCTCCCCTCTCCAGTTCTACCCCCTCCTCTTCACAACCATTCGCGATTTTTGCTGCAGGATGTCAAGTGAATTCAGTGTCCCTCACTCTTCGTCTGCCCAGCTTCTTGGCTGTATCTTTCTATGGTTAATAAATATACTTTTTCTCAGTGTTAAGCAATAAAATATTCACTGGGTCTGCGCTGGGGTTAACAGATTTCTGAAATTTTCATTGCGTGACAGCCTGTCCTGCATAATCCCCTCAGCTGTCTCATGTTCGGGGGCAGAAATGATCTTATGTGTCACTCTAATAGTCTAGAATTACACTTGTATCACTGTCGCCGGCATATGGGGCTGTGTATACCCCTAGGCCCGGCTCGCTCTCTTTCACAGCTTTTAAAAATGATAACATTTGGCAAAGCCAGCACCGACAGACAGTGCATTCTGCTTGCACCTCGGTGACAGTGTGGCCACCAGAGGCCCGGCCGAGCGGCCACTCGCGGTGCCCTTCACTGGTAATGAGAGGGCTCCCCGGTCTCCCTGCGGCAGGGCGCTCGGGGACACCCAGCGCAAGTGGCCACTTAATTATACAGTCTCCATCTTAAGTGCTCGGCTCCCGGGAGGGCTCCAGCTGCGCGGCCTTAGCCGAGGCCTCCATCCCTGGACAAATGTATCGACCTCTGGGCAGTCAATGGGGCCCTGAGGACTCGAAGGAGATAATGCCGAGGAAGCAGCCCAGCCCAGTCCCACTGGGAGGAGGGGGAGGGGGAGGATGGAGATGGGAGGGGGAGGGGGTAGAGGAGGAGGGGGAGGACAGGGAGGAGGGGGGAGAGGAGGGAGGCTGGAGAGGAGGAGGGGAGGACGAGGAGGGAGAGGGGGAAGAGGGGGAGGACAGAGAGGAGGGGGTAGGAGGGAGGATGGAGAGGAGGAGGGGAAGGAGAGGGAGGGGGAGGACAGAGATTGGGGGGGAGGAGGAGGAGGGGGAGAATGGAGAGGAGGGGGGAGATGAGGAGGGGAGGATGGGGAAGAGGGGGAGGACGGAGAGGAGGGGGATAGGAGGGGGATGAGGAAGGGAGAGCAAAGGGCAGCAGCTGCTGCTGGACATTTGATGACCGAGCATCCCGGATTCCCTTCTCGGCTGAAAGTCATTTATGCTAATCGGGGTGTTGTGCGTGTGTGTGTGTGTGTGTGTGTGTGTGTGTGTGTGTGTGTATTGGGGGGCAGTTGTTGATAATAAAAAAGAGAGGGGGAAGTAAACGACAATCCTAATGGCTCGCTCAATTTAAAATAAAAGAAAGGAAACAGACTGCAGAAGAAGCAGGACCCAGGCCAAATCCAACCATTTATAATTTTGAAAGAAATAAAGCTCAGCAGTAATAGATCTACCCAGTACCTGTTGCTGGCAAGTGTAATAAATATTGCTCGATGATGAAGAAGCTGTTGTCGCTGCAGCCAGCTGTCCTGAGCGAGGATGGAGGGTGACGGCAGCTGGCCCCTGAGTCGGCTTAGGAGGCCCTGGGCCCTCGGTCTCCTGACCCTGGTCATGCACCCCCTTTCCACTCCCTGCAGGGTCCAGCACCCACTCTTTGGAGGGTGGTTTCTGCCTTCATGTCTAGACAGGGTGGGCCCTGGGGAAGCTGGCAGATGGGTGTACTCTGCTTTTCCGGATGAACCACGGAATTCTCCCTGGAGGGGCTGCGCTTGGACCTGAAAACATACTGTGAGTCCTGACACCGTGGGAGGCTGTGGCTGCTCACGACCTGGCCGGGAAGGCCACCCTTTGATTGGGGCCTGCGGTGACTATTTGCAGAACCAGGTAAACATCTCAGCTGTCCTCCAAGGTCGGAATGGTCTTTCTCGGCAAGAAGTCGACACGCTTCGGGCTGCTTTCGAAGCCCCCCTGCTCAGCTGCGCCTCTGGGAGTCGTGATGGCACGAGCTCCCACGTGTTTGGTTTTGCTCCGTCTTGCCCTTGGCCACCCTGTTGCAGGTGTTTCTCCGTGTCTGTGGATCACGTCTGTGTGGATGCGCTGCTGCCCTCGCCTTGGCCTCTGGGTCCGGAGGAGGCTGAGACCCTCTGAAGGTCCTTGGGGGAGACGGTTGTGCACCTCCTCTGGGTGCTGAACCTGCTGGAGGCTTGTCCACAGACAGTGGTCCTGTGCACAGCACAGTGCCAGTGAAATGTCTGTTACAGCACCTGGATTTCATAAAAATTACAGGAACAGACAAAGCCAATGAAATAAAATTGAGCAACAACAAACCCGGGACACAGCCATAGGACGTGGGCAACTCCTGTGCCGGTGTTTGCAGTGGGAGCTATTCCCCTGTTAGGGCCACGTGGTGGGGGATCCATACCCGAGTAGCACGTCCAGAACATGAAATCAAATTGTGACAGCACAGGGACACCCTCACATCTGCCATCTCTTATTAAGGGTAGACCAACCCCAATGACTCCTTTATTTCTTCAGGTCAACGAGGGACCCTGTGTGCTGGTACTGTCCAAATGCCAACGGAGCAATGAACGCTGGCTCTGTTTTGTATCAGCCATATTTAGCCATGGGTTCCCTGGCTCACTCCAGGATTAAATTCAATCTTTGTAGTCTCAGGGGCCTGGGAAAGTAGTTACTTGTCCAATGACACCTCACCACCTGCCTCATGATAAAGTGGTAAGACCTGAGTGATGGGGACGTGGTCACGAGTGGGTTATTCGCGGCTTGCACGGTTCTAGGAGAGGGAGTGGTTGTGGGTAGGAGGGTGCAGGAACAACCACCAGTGGACACTCAGAGCAAAGCACTCACTCTCAAGGAGACAGTGTCAAGTAGAGTTGTCAAGCATTGGAAATTTTTAAGATATCTATCCTATGTTTATCTGAAATTGTAACTCTATATAGGCCTAATTTTTAAGTTTGCATAAAATTAGTCATTTACACCTTTGAAATAACTGAGATTTGTAATTAATCATTTGTATTATGTTGTAATTTTGATACAGTCTGGATGTCATGTAAATTTGTAAGGTTCTTTGAATAAATGTTCAATCCGAATCCTGGATTAAGGTACAAACCCACACATTCTGAGGTTAGGAATGAGCAATGAGTTGCATGTTTCATGCGCAATAAAATCCCCACAGGCCCCAGGATTGCCGCTTAGCTCTACAGGCTCACATACATTTTGGCACCATGACTTTTAAGCCATTTGGAAATCTCCCACAATCTGGAGGATTTCCTATGGTGGTTTATTTAGCTGAGTTTTCTCTTTGATGAATAGAATTATACCATTATTTATCATAAAAGATCAGAACTCTAGCTAGTTTAATTTTTCATACACTGGTTAGATTTTAACAGGTGTCTGTAAAATCCAAACTTCCATGCTTAGCCATGTGCTGTCAGACAAAGAGGACACACTGCTTCTACGCTGTGCCCTGCTGAGATGAATGCAAACTTTTCATACAAATAAACAAGTGATAGTCCACAGTCAAGGTGGACAATATTGTCATGAAGATGATTTTTAACTCCAACAAAGTAGAGCTCACACTTTCAAATGAGTGCCATCCCCTCGCAAGGGGCCCCCTTGGGTAGTGTCTGCCTTGGCCCGAGGTTACAGCTGACATTGCTCAGAGTTTCCAATTATCCTCTTGGAATTGCTTTTAAGTCCTGTGGCACATCCTTTAGAAGAAACTTGGTGTGGGCAAGTATTTGTCCACTGAGGATATTTTTGACTGTGGACACAAAGCCGTTCAGATTTAAGGTGTTGAACAACTGGATAATACTGTGGGGTGCGTGTGTGTTGTGTGTACTTGTGTGTCTGGGGGCTAAGAATCCAGGTATGAACTCATGGCACTGACTTTGGTGTGACCCACCTGCAGCTCTCAGTGATCCCACGATCTCGTGAGCATCACCATTGGGATGCGGGTGTCCTCTGTCAGTGCAACCGCCACGAGCCGCCACGTCTCCCACAACAGGGAACCGGGTGCACAACAGGTGACTGAGTGAACAATGAATGAATGAAATGCATTTGTAACACAACAAAGTGTCATTAAATAACGTCAGGGATATCATGTCTTCAATGTCATTTCTACATGTCACAGACAGATCTTGTACAATTATAAAGTACAGGTGTCATGTGTAAAAACGAGTCCACCTCAGGCCTTCTCAATAACTAAGGTAAACTCAGATGATCATAATAACGGCAGGAAAATAAACCAGTTGTTTACTTTTTTTTCAAATTTCAGATTCAGTTTTGTAAGATAAGAAAATTGGATTTAACTTATAGCATGGGCTTGGGTTTTCATTTTTAAGGAATCTAAAAGAACAACAGTGTAGCATTCCTCTTTCCAGGAGTACTTGGAATTCCTGGGGAGCTCCACACTGACACATTTCAGAATCCACAGGGGCAGTGTAGATTTCCGGTCAAGCCTCGTGTGGCAGTGTGCTTTCCCTCTGCTAACCTCCCTTCGCACCTGAAGATACACAGCAAGATTAAGTGCAAAGGAGCAGGGGGATGCTTCATAGAAATAGGCATTCTAGAAGAAAGGAAAACATGGAGGAAGGGCGATTTCCAAAATAGGTGGTATCAATCTGATTAATAACAGCAGAATTATTGTGGTCCTTTAGGTAAAAAGCCATAGTTTGATCATGATCTGTGTGAGCTGTTCTACTGAATGACAAAATGAAAAGAGAAATATATGAAGAGTCCAAAAAGACCCCTTTTCAGCTCCCCCTTTCCTGTTGGCTTTATTAAGGGCGATTCCAGTGTTTTACAGAGTTTACTTCGAAATGCTGAGCTGGTATCTGGCCCTGCCTTGGGAGTGTTTTGCTAAGTGCACACCACGCTTAGACTCAGGTGCCTCCTGTAACCGCAGAGGAAAGAATTAGAATGCCAGGGACAGCACAGAGTGAGCTGCTACGTGAGAAAGGATGTGGGGCACATGTGTGCATATGAGTGTGAGTTCATGTGCATGTGAGTGTGTGAGTATGTGAGTGAGCATGCAAGCGTGAGTGTGACTGTGCAAGTACGAGTGTGTGTGCCTGCGATGTGTGAGAGCATTTGTGTGAATGAGCATGAGTGTGTGTGCCTGCATGTGATGCCATGAGTGTGAATGAGTGAGCATGTGAGAGTGACTGTGAACACGGGTGTGTGCATGTGTAAGCCTATGAGTGTGTGCAGTGAGTGTGTGAGAGCATGCTTGAGTGTGTGCACGTATGAGTCTGTGAGTGTGAGCACATGGCACTGCACAGCTGAAACTAACTTCTGATCACCAAGACTAATGGTGAAGGCCCGGGGCTCTGGCCCTGGCTTGGCTGGCGTGGGCACATCTCTGGGAGAGAGTCCCGTGGCAGGTAGGACATCCGTGCAGCTGTGCAGGATGCACCCAAGTGTGTTCCCCATAGACTCACCTGCCCCTGTAGATGAACCTTCCAGAAGCCACTGGCCTCCTTGGCCTGCCCTTGGATTATGTAAATACACGTTTCAGTACCTCCTTGGGCAAGCTGGAGCCAACATCTTGGTGGACACCCCCTGCTGTTTCACAGCACAGAACAGTGTCCTCCTGAGGATGTCACTGCCCTTTTCACCTCTCGAGGAGAAGGGCACAGTTTGAGAAACAGTGCACCACTTTCAGGGCATGCTTGTGCACTTGGAGGTGCAGCCTGTGGCCTGTGTGTGCAGCCGATGCTGTGCGGCCCTCTCAGGGGTCTCACGGGACACCCCTTCCCTGTTACCTTAATGGCTAGTGAATGCATTTAGTCGCAGTAAGTGAGAAATGGCACTGCAAGTCTCCTGGGTTTGAGGAGGCAGAATTACATACCCCGAGTATTTGATTCATTATAAGTGAATGCTCGAGATGGAGAGGTCCTCAGAGATGGGTTCCAGCCCAGCATATTATTTTAATAGCTGGAAAGCCTCTGGCACGAAGAACTAAGTGCGTTGCCTCCTGTCCACTAGCTAGTCAGCGAGGGGGATGCCAGGATCCGGGTTTCCAATGGGGCCAGCCCATCGTGGGGCTGTGTGAAACGAGGCCCCCATGCCCTGCAGTACTGATCTCCTTTAGTCACTTGCTAGGGGCTGCCCATCCATCGACTCATCAGAAAGTTGTGCCAATGTAGACATTTCTCTTACTGAATTTATTCAAATTCAAATTAAATGAATTGTTTTTGCTGCCTTAAAGGAATGGTCAAACCCAAGAAAAGACTTGAATCAGACGTCCTTCAATGTCCTCCAGTGTCTAAATATGAGGATGAGTTTAAGCAGAATGTCATAGGAGTGGAAAGAAGTGTGTCTGATGGAAAAACACTTGTAGCGGCAAGTGAGATTCAATGGACAGAATGTGTCCAGGTGATGCAGGAAGGTGTGTCCAGGTGGTGGAGGAGGGTGTGTCCAGGTGATGCTGGAGGGTGTGTCCAGGTGATGCAAGAGGGTGTGTCCAGGTGGTGGAGGAGGGTGTGTCCAGGTGGTGCAGGAGGGTGTGTCCAGGTGGTGGAGGAGGGTGTGTCCAGGTGGTGCAGGAAGGTGTGTCCAGGTGGTGGAGGAGGGTGTGTCCAAGTGATGCAGGAGGGTGTGTCCAGGTGGTGGAGGAGGGTGTGTCCAGGTGATGCAGGAGGGTGTGTCCAGGTGGTGGAGGAGGGTGTGTCCAGGTGATGCAGGAGGGTGTGTCCAGGTGGTGGAGAAAGGTGTGTCCAGGTGGTGGAGGAGGGTGTGTCCAGGTGATGCTGGAGGGTGTGTCCAGGTGATGCAGGAGGGTGTGTCCAGGTGGTGGAGGAGGGTGTGTCCAGGTGATGCTGGAGGGTGTGTCCAGGTGATGCAAGAGGGTGTGTCCAGGTGGTGGAGGAGGGTGTGTCCAGGTGGTGCAGGAGGGTGTGTCCAGGTGGTGGAGGAGGGTGTGTCCAGGTGATGCAGGAGGGTGTGTCCAGGTGGTGGAGGAGGGTGTGTCCAGGTGATGCAGGAGGGTGTGTCCAGGTGGTGGAGAAGGGTGTGTCCAGGTGATGCAGGAGGGTGTGTCCAGGTGGTGGAGAAAGGTGTGTCCAGGTGGTGGAGGAGGGTGTGTCCAGGTGATGCTGGAGGGTGTGTCCAGGTGATGGAGGAAGGTGGTCTATGCTAATAAGAGGAAACAGGTGCGTCCTTGAGTGGCAAGAGGGATGACAGGGAGACACAAAGTTGTGCTAGTCTGAAAGATTGTTTATATGGCAAGAGCATTTTGAACAATACTCTAAGGTTTGAGAAGAGGAAGACTATAGAGGAAGAGACCAGGTAGGAGGCTTGCTGAGGCGTGCCTGGACTGGACAGGTGGCTGATGGAATGGAAAGTAGGGGAAAGTCTTTCAATCATTATCTGATAGAACCAAGGTAAATTAGGGTTAGGAGACACAGGGAAGTGAAAAAGCTGTGATGACACAAGTGTTCCAAATGTGTATGAGGATGACTCTGATGAAGGAAGTGGGGAGGGAGAGCGTGCTGGAGGGCCTGGTGACAGTTTGGTTCTATTCATCTTGATTGTGAGGGACGGGGACATTTAAAGAGAGCAGTGAAGTTCAAGACCCTGACTGTGTTGAGACGGGGAACGTGACCATGCGAGCGGCAGCTGAAATCCTAAGAATGAATTAGAGAAGTTGCATTATTTTCCCAAAGAAGCCAGACTGAGAAGCTTCCTCCTGTTTTCCAAGACTTCAAGGCCTGTGTTGGCAGGGATTTGTTAAGCAGTTTTGGTGCTTACCCTGGGAAATGGCTTTCATCTTAGGAAGATTAGGAGTACAAAAGGCAGACCCACACCTGCCCGCTTTGGCCCTTAGGTATAGCTAGATATGAATGTTTGCACACGTGTAAATAAGTTTTGCATTTATTGTGAAGACTAATAATTATGGCTATGGTTGATTTCATCCACTTTGCACACACAATCACCTTTAATTTTAAAACAAACCTATGAACTTTGCATAATTAGTCCCGGTTTTCAGATGAGAAGTCTGAGGCTCAAGGAAGAAAGGGATTGTTTTTGAACACCATATAGCTAGAAGGAGGACTGGACAGATTAAAGAACTGATGCTTTCCCCAACAATTCCTGCAAGACTGGGTCCCTAACCCAACAGGCTGAGTGATTGAAACCTTCAGTGTCTCCACCATTGCAGGTTCTTAGACGCAGCTTTGCGTGGGCTCAGAAGATGAGTGAGAGGAAGTGGGCAATGAGACGGTGCCTGGGAGAGAAGGGGAGCAGTCGCCCCAATGTAGGGTGAAGGTGGGGGGTAGCGTCAGGACAGGGGTGTCAGGAGCAGCCTGGGAATGGGGCAGCAGCAAATTCGTTTCCGTTTGAGCCACAGCAGACTGTTTCTCAGCACACACACACATGCACCCACACACACACACACACACACACACACACACACAGTTACCAACTGTGTCTCAAAACCTGAATCTTTACTTAGTGCAACGACAGGTTTTCACGTTTAAAAAACAAGTAACGCTCTTCACATACTTGTCTAGAGAAAGATGCTAAAGGTTAGAGTTGACACCCCTGCTTTATGGAAATCTCTATGCATGAGCATAATCAAGAATTAGGACCAAAGTGAAAATCACATGTATTGGGGGTACCAGCAGCAAAATGTGAAAATCTCTTGGTATGTTCACCTAACCATTACGTATGGGAGCGTCCATTCGGCAGTGTGCTTTTACAATTAAAAAAAATAGATTTCATTCAACTCAGATAATAGTATTTGAAGACTAAGTGTGCTATTTGTGTCTTAAGATTGTAAGGATATACTACGTTGATTTTCACATTCTTTTCTTTCTACATAATTTTGGGATTTCCGAGGAATTGGTTTAAGGAATAAAACAAACTTGTGGGGGAAATGGTACAACAGGCAGGAATAGAATGTTCCAAAATAAATGCCCATCTACCATTTTTATGTTTACCACAAATATTGAAGCCATTGTTCTAAAAATCAAGGAAGTCACTAGTAGAGTCTCTCTGCTGTGCCTTGTCTTCCCAGACCCTGATACGACACAATCACCTCAAGGCAGTGAAGAGACTTTAATTTCGGAAAGATTTCTCATGACCCCAGACAAATTCCTGTGGGCTTAAAAAAGTCTATCAGTAAGTACATAAGAGAATAGAAAGTGAGAGCCTGTGATACTTGGCCCTAAGACTGCTTGATTTTCACTTTTAGGGAAAGAGAGTACTTGAGGCCATGAACATATTCACAGGATTAATATACCATTGTAAATAGGTAATTAAATGCATTTTTATTATATGAACAATTTAGGATAATTTCATAAAATATCCAAACCCAAGACTATTTTGCATAGTCAAAATCTCAAATGAAATAGGGTTAAAGAGAAACAAAATAAGTCAACATTATTGCACATACACTGGAAAGTTGTACAGATGCTTTCCAACGTGATGAAAATAAACTGCCATGCCAGGCACACAGTAATTAAGTGGAAAAAACAATTTTTATTCGATTCCCAGTATGTACATCTGGATTTTCTGTTGTGTTTGCTCAGCTGCACAATGAAGTAAAGGAATGGATGTGTCTAGTAGTGAAAAAGGAGAGGATTGTAGAGAAATAAGAGGATTTTATAGAAAGCCTTTCTAATTAAAAAATCTACCCCCAAAATATACCATAATTAAAAATAAATTGACATGATCAAAAATTCCATCAAATACCAATGGAATATCCTATTTTTGCAGTTTTGCAAGCCCGAGTCCCAAGTCTGTGGGCTGTGATGGATTTCAGGTGGGCTCTATTTCAACTTTGATGGTGTTGAAATAAAGCACCAGACAGGAAGGCCCAGAGATGGGCTTTTCAGACAGGCTGTACCTGCAAATAACAAATAGAGATCAGAGACAACCTTTCAAATGATTTCTTATAGGCAGGCACTAGTCATCTCCATGCCACAGACAGATCAGCTAAATCCAGCTTGGGAACGCAGCACGGATGAACGTCCACACTAGGCATGTTTGGTGTATTTGGGGCTGGATCCTCGGAGCCCCAACCTCGCAAGGCTTTCCCCTGGAGTGTAATCCTCAGCAGCAGACACCTGGCCAAAAGCAGAGTCTCTCCAACAACGAGGAAAGAGGTGATGAAGAAATATATTGGCAGGAGTGCTAATTGAGGTATAGATTTGTGTCTTGTTGCATTTTTCTTGTTCTGATTTTAAAAATAAAGAAGGTAGGTAGATTTTGCATTCCCTTGCATCAAGTCTATCTGAATTTCATTGTTGAAAGTAGTTTTCTGGACACTGTCCATCGTTCCTTAGCTTTTGTTTTTGAAATGCTAGAAGTCAGGTGAATGGCGGGTGAGGAAACCCTAGTGCTGGTATGTGTGTGTGTGTGCAGGTGTGTGTGCAGGTGTGTGTGTGGGGTGTGTGTGCATGCACATGTGTGTGTGTGTGTGTAGGGTGTGGTGTGTGTGAGCACACGTGTGTGGGGTGTGTGTGCATGCACATGTGTGTGTGGTGTGTGTACTGTGTGTGCACGTGTGCATGTGTGTGGTGTGTGCACATATGTGGGGTGTGTATGTGCATGTGTGGGGCGTGTGTGTGCGGTGTGTGTGTAGGGTGTGGTGTGTGCGTGCACACATGTGTGGGGGGTGTGTGCGCATGTGTGTAGGATGTGTGTGCATGTGTGTGCATGTGTGGGGTGTGTGTGTGTGCATGTGTGTGTGTGTGTGTGTGTGTGTGTAGCTGAGGTAATCGGATGCTGTAACCTGCAAAGGAGAGGGAAGGGAAGGAAGCCTGAGCTGTCCCCCACGACCAGCACAGGGACAGCAGTTTGCGGTCCCCACGGTGGCTGGGAGTCCTTCTCCATTTCCTGATGTGGTCGCAGAGGAGGTGACTTCTAGGGATCCCTGGGGAGAGGGGACCTTTGTCCCTGGAATTCCGAGCTCTGGAGAAAAGCCCCAGCAAGCACAGTGAAGACAGCAGGAGCTAACTGCCCTCCAGAGCCAAGGGTGCTTTGGACTCCCTGCGAGCGTCTCCCTCAAGAACTAGTGAAGTGGCTGCTGGAGCGTTCCCAGGAACCTGGGAGAGGGAGGACTGGGATGGAATTTCCTTCTGTCAACATGACACAAGTTCAGAAGTAGACATTTTTCAAAAAATAATGAACCTTTAAAGGCATTTTTAGTGGATATATGTGTATACACACACACACTTGTATTCATATCTATACAAACATATATGCATACGTGTGTGTGCCTGTGCTAGTGTGCGTGCAAAATGCAGACAACCTAACTGGACAACTCAATGGTTTTTATTCAATACCTAGGTCAAGAAAGATCTTTCCTAAAACCTCAGAAAAGATCCTGGGTCTCCTCCCACCCAAGGTGCCCCAATCTGACTTTTACTACCACCATTATTGACTCATTTGGTCCATTGCTGATAAACAGACTCATGCCACGTGCACTTCTTTGTGTTTGTATTTTGGCCAATGCATGTGGGTTCTGGTAGCCATAGCACATTCTTTTTCCACTTACTGCCTAAATGTCGCACTGTTCATTTATTTACTGCTGATGAGCATTTGGGCCATTTGCATGTTGGGTTGCGTGAACAGAGCTGCTGCTGAGCCTTGCACAGTCTGTGATGCTCACGTGTATCTTTCCCTTGGGTTATGTCTGGGGTGGGTTCTGTGGAAGGCATGTGTTTATCTTTGATAGGCACGAACAAACCGAAGTTGTTTTGCCAATTTACACTCCCATCAAGAATGCGAGAGAGTACAAATACTCCCCAATCCCATCCACACGGTATTTTTAGCACTAATTTTAGCCATATTGGTGGGTGTGCGTCTGGCAGTTTCACAGTGTGGTTTAATTCACATACCACTGGATGTGCAGTGTTGAGCTTTTCAGAGCTTATTCTCCATTTGGTCATTCTCTTTTGTGGAGTGACTGTTGATGTCTTTCGCCTATTTTTTTTTTTTAATTGGGTAGCTTTGTTTTTGTTTTTTTCTAATTTGCAAGTACTTTTTATATATTCTGTTTAAGAATATTTTGCTGTATAATGCATGCCTGCTCCCAGTCTGTGGCTTGCCTTTTCTTTCTCCCTAATGGAATTTTTGAAGAGCAGAATTCTTAATTTTAATGAAGTAAAAATTATCTGTATTTTCTTTTATTGTTCGATATTCTTGTGTCGTCTTTAAGAAGTCTTGGTCTGTCCAAGGGCATATAGCAATATTTCCCAATGTTTTCTTCACAAACTGTTATTCTTTACATTTAGTTCTATGACCTTTTTAAAATTAATCTTTGTGTTGTGTGAAGAAGGGGTTAAGGTTGTTTCCCCTGCTGGATGTATAATTCTTTCAGCATTATTTACTGAAAAGAGCATCCTTTCCCCAGTGAATTTCACTGGTGTTTTGTTCATAAATCAGACGATTCATAAACGGGTGACTTTGTTCTTGCACTCAGCATTCTGTGCTAACGATCTGTTTTTCTACTTGTGGACAACATCAAACAGTCTTGTTTTCTGTAGCTTGATAGTAAGACTTGGTCTCTGGTAGTATAAATATGTTAACATTTTTGTTCTTTAAGGTTGTATTGTATTCTAGGTCCTTTACGTTTCCATATAAATTTTAGAATCTGTCTGTCCATTTACTAAAACATGGTCTGCTGAGAGTTTGTGATTGCATCAAATTATGCCTTGGTTTATGAAGAATTAACATTAGACACAATTGAGACTTTCAATACAATAGGCAGGTATAGTTCTCCATTTACTTAAGTGTTCTTTAACTTTTCAGCCAAGGCTTGCAGTTAATGCAAATAGAGATCTTGCAAATAGTTAGCTTTATTCCTAACCATTTGATGGTTTGGGATTTGTATATGGTATTTTATTTCAATTTCCAAATGTTTATTGCTACTATATAGACATATAATTGGGTTTTGTATATGAACTTTGTATCCAGCGACCTTGTTAAAATTCATTTACTAATTCCAATAGTTTATTTGCAGATCTTTTTGTATTTTCTATATATGCCATTAAGCCATCTGCAAATAATTACAGTTTTACTATTTCTTTGCTCATCTCTATATTTTTTCCCTTTATTTTCTTTTATTATTGGTCTGGCTGGAATCTTCAGTATAATGTGAAATAAAAAGGATGGTAATGGGCATTTTTGTCTTTTTCCAGCCCTAGGGAAAAAGTGTTTAATATTTTACCATTAAGAATTTCATTACCCATTCATGTTTTATTCCTCTTATCAAGAGGAGGAAATTCACATCTATTCCTAGTTTTCTGAGAGCTTTTATTTTTAAATCATGAATAATGGTTAAATTCTGATAGCTTTCTTGAATATAGTTAATCATGTATTTTTGTTTGTATTCCTTCTTTTGTTGACCAGGCGAATTACATTGCTTGATGTTCAAATGTTAAACCAACCTTGTATTCTTGGAATACACGTCATAAGGTTATAATCTATTATTCATTTTATATATCATTGAATTCAGTTTGCTAATATTTTGTTAAGCATATCTATGTCTGTACTCATGAGTTATTGTCCCATAGTTTCCTTTCCCTGTAATGCTTTTTGTCAGATTTTATTATCAGGATTATGCTGGCCTCATAAAATAAGCTGCAAAGTGTTTCCTCTTGCTGTATTTTCTGAAAGAGTTTGTATAAGTTTGATATTTGCATATTAAATAAGTGGAAAAGTTCAGCCATCAGGATATCTGATACTGTAATATTCTCTATGGAGATTTTTTAAATATAAGGACAATTTTCTACAAGAGTAGATATAGGACTAATTATTTTTTCAAACTCTTTTTATGTTGGTTTTAGAAAGTTGCATTATTTAAATGATTTTTTTCATTTCCTCTAATGTTGTCAAATTTATTGTCATAAATTTGTTCATAATATCCTCTTATAACTATTATAATTTTTAATATCTAAGGAATCTGTAGTGTTATTTTCTTTTTCATAACTTATATTGGTAAACTAATTTTCTTCTCTTCAACTCTACCTTGTTAGGGGCTATCACTTTTTTTTTAAATTAGAGAAGTTGTGGGTTTACAGAACAATAATGGATAAAATACAGGATTCCCATACACCATCCTATTATTAATACCTGGCATTGGTGTGGTACATTCATTACAATTGATGAAAGCACATTTTGAAAATGGTACTATTAATTATAGCCCATGGTTCAACTTAGGATTCACTATTTGTGTAACGCAGCTCTATGGATTTTTTAAAAACATTTTATTCTGTTACCATATATACAGCCTAACATTTCCCCTTTTAACCACATTCAGATATATATTTCAGTGTTGTTAATTATGTTCACAATATTGTGCTACCATCACCATCATCCATTACCAAAACATTTCCACTGTTCCAAATAGAAAACCTGAATACCTTATGCCTTAACTCCCTATTCTCGAGCTCCACCCATCTCCTGGTAACCTTGATTCTAGTTTTGGACTCAATGCATTTGCTTATTTGAATTATTTCTTATCAGTAAGCTCATACAATAGTTGTTCTTTGTGTCTGGCTTATTTCACTCAAGGTTCATCCATGTTGTCACATGTACTGGGACTTCATTCCTTTTTACTGAATAATATTCCATTGGGTGCATAAACCAAATTTTGTTTATCCATTCATCTGTTGATGGACACTTGGGTTGTTAATTTTTTTCAAAGAGACACCTTCAGGCTTTGTTGATTTTCTGCTCGTATCTTTCAATCAATACCTATATTTTTCTAGTTTTCTGAGAGTGGGTAGGGTTTAGTTCAAGACATTGTAAAATAAAATCATAAGTTAGAAGGTTACAATGCAGGGATGCATATTGAAATTCTAAGTTATCTTCTAACAAGTAATACAGAGCTGTGTAACATAAAAAATGACAGAGGAGAAAAAAGGGAGCAAATATGTGGATAATGCAAGAGAAGAAAGAAAAAGAAAAAGAAAAGGAGGAAATAGAGAAAAAGTAACAATGAACAGCAAGATGATCAAATCAGACCCAACTATATCAATGATTAATATAAATAAATTAAACCCCACCACAGTTGATGTCATTTACCCGCACCCTCCTTTTCTTCTACTCTTGTCAGATACTTTTCCTTCTGTATATGTCAAAAATCCACAAAATATTATTATCTTACACAAAATACTCAATATTCTTCCATATCGTCCCCCCACATTTGTCTTTCCAGCACACTTGATTCCTTCCTGCAGTGCCATGGGTCCACTTAGAACCATTTTCCTTCTAGTATTTTTGAAGAATTTTTTTCTGCTGTTCCTTATAGTTTAGGAATGCTGGGCTGAATTTGATCAATTTTTGTCTGAAAGTATTTTATTTCACCTTCTTCATCTAAATCAGCTTTATTGATGGGTAATATCAATTCAATAAAATTCACCAATTTTAAGTGAAATCATGATCTAGAACTTTCCCATCCATCTCCAAATTCCCCTGGGCCTCTTTTTGGTTAGTTCCCTCGTCTTTCTCCCTGCCCTGGACAACCACTGATATCCTCTTCGTCACTGTTGTCTGAATTGTCTAGAACTCCATAAGCTCATACACTGCCAGCCTCTGTAATCGGCAAAATTCACTTGTGACTCATCAGTGTCCACTCCTGTTTATTGATGACTGGAAATATTGATGTATGGATGTAGCACCACTGTACTTCTGTTCACCAGTCCAATAACATTTTGGTTGTTTTCAGGTTTTGAGCATTATTGATAAAGCTGCTACGCACAATCATGACCAACTCTTTGCGGACATCCTCTTTTATTTCTCTCAGATAGACACCTATAGATGGAACTGATGGGTCATTGGGCAGGTGTTACGAAAGTTTTATAAGAAAGGAAAAGTATTTTTCCCATGCGTATGTAGCATTTTACATTCCTCCCAGAAATGTATGAGAATTAGAGTTGCTCTTCAACCTTGTTGATACTTGGCATGTCCAGTCTTTCTAATTTAGCCATTCTAGTGAGTGAAAAGAGGTATCACATTGGGCTTTTCATTGTTCTTTGCCTAACAACAAATTCTATTGGGTATCTTTTCATGGGTTTACTTTCAATTGCTAGATTTTTTTTTTTTGATGAAGTATGATTTTAAAACTTTTCCCTTTTTTAAAATTGCATTGTCTTACTAATATGTTACAAGAGATAAGTGTTGCATTTTCATTTTTATTCAGTTAGGAAGATTTTCCCATTTTTCTTGTGGTTTCTTCTTTGACTAACATTTATATTGTAGTGTGTTGTTTCATTTTCAAATATTTGTAGATTTTTCAGATATCTTTCTATTATTTATTTCCAGTTTAATTGCATTGTTGGTCAGAGGACATACTTTGCTTGACTTTAGTCCTCTTAAACTTACTGAGATTTCCTTTTTTTTTCTTTTTCTCTTATTTTTTTTGGAGCAGAATTGTAGTTTCTCAATTTTCTTTTAAGTTCTACCAGTTTTTGCTTCATTCTTTTGAAGCTCTGCTATTGGTTGCATTCACATTTAGAATTTTTATGCCCTCTTGATGAATGGACTCCTTGATGGTTGAAGAAAGGAATAGTTCTCTGAATATTTTGGAAAAGAAAACCATGTCCAGGTATGTGCGTTACTAGGTCAATTGTGGGGTCACAGTTTACATGACAGGTTAGATTCAGGACCAGTGTGTCAGGTGAAATTGTGCACTGATAAAATTATCCTTTAAAAATCTCTTCATTCTCCAAAAAAGTACAGTACAGAGAAATGCTATCTCTTAAAAACTCCAACATGACCAGTTTTCTTCCAGTGCTTCTAGATTTCTGAATTTGAGTAGACATGGAGTCATTGGCTTATGAGTAGAATGTATCATGTGTAGTAACCAGACCAGCTCACTCTTAGTACTGAGCAAGTTTAGTAGAATTTGCACATGTTGATTGCACATAAGCCATGGCTCCATTAGGAGCTGCTTAAGATGGAATGTGGTGGAAGACCCTGCATCGGTAAAATCAGAAGGAAGGTTCTCAGGACTTCCAGGAAAGAAGTGCCTGAGACTTAGCATGTGGCAAAGACATTTTGACAGACTTGGTAAATTAGTGGGTGTGAGCACCAAGTGTGTCAGTGGTGAGATTAGACAAAGCAAACAACTTTCCTCACCAGAAAGATGGTTAAGCATAGATGGAAATAGGAGATTTAAGATGGGAAGGATGTTGTGTTGGAGGTCCATGGGATGCCATTTGGAGATGCTTGATGGACAGATAGACACAAGGCTGGATGCAGAAGAAGACTAGATCTACAGATCGACAGGTTGAAAGTTGTCTGCACATGCCATGCTTGGAACTATAGGCATGAAGAAGGCAATGCAGAGTTAGCTAGACATTAATAAATGGGTTATGATTCAGGGGGTCCCTGGGTAACTGGTCAGCTTTCTCTTTGTCTTACTAGGCCATCTGAATTATGGTGCGTGCATCATGGTGGGTATGAACCAAGCCATAGCCTCTTCTATCCTCCCGACTTCTTCACCCTCAGTGGTGCTCTGACTGATGGTGACTGTGACCTTGTGACTGTCTGCTATGGTATTAATCATCTCTGAAGTTCTGTCATGTCCCTGGAGTGAATGTTTCAACCAAGGGAATTCATTCATTGAGGCTGGGTGAACAAGTATTCATTCACTCATCCATTCATAAAATATTAACTGATCACCTTCCAATCACCAGCCATAAACTGAAGTGCTAGATCTGGGAAACCAACCAACACTTGACTTCATCAGAATGCATTTGAGTTTGACCCTGCTGGAGGACATGTAATAACTCCAATTTTATTTAATTGGAATGGTAAAGAGAATAATGTAATTGCACTTTATTTGCACAAATAATACTGTTCAATATCCCATTATATACGTATAATTCACTAAGCTCCCCGCCTTGCTTTACCTATTATTTCTTTTTTTTTTTTTCCTGGTAAGTTAACACAATTTATTTTTATAACATTTTAATGTAAAACTAACACTGTATTGTGAGCAACACCTCATAGTTCACATAATTTCCTTGGATTTATTGCTTGCGGTTCTATGTATAAATTGTAGCAGTATCACAAATTAGAAATTGTTTCTCTCCCATGTCCATTATATTTATAGAGAGGGCCATAATTACTAAAATATTCATTTTCAAAGTCTCTTGGTTTGACTCCAGTCTCATTTATTATGCTCACATTATTTCTGTAATGCTGTTTATTAGTTGGTGCCAGTCAATAGCATAACACATTTGCTCTACTGCAGCCAAGGCATATAATAGATACAAAGTTCTGTGAGTCATATGCTTTATTGCCCTGTCAGTTGTCTGCGGAACTAATTGGAGAACTTTCCCACATGTATTTAAAAGATGCCTGTATTTACCTTGGCATGGGCAGACAAAGAGCTCAGAGATTTAAATGTATAGAGAACATTATTTACATTTAGCAGGCTTCAGCTTTCTCCTTCAAAAATAAGATTGGCCAGGGCCAGGCATTTTGAATCTATGGTTCCCAGAGCCACAAGGTTCCCTGGAGATAACTCAGGGGAAGTCTCTGATAACCTGGGTACCACTTCCCACAATGCCAATCAAAGAGGCTGCAGGTTGTTTTGTGTATTGGATGTCTGTTCATGATTATGCTTGAATAAAAATTTCCATAGGTATAATACTCTGTGATTTCATGAAGGAAAAATACTTATGTTGGCATGGATGTGGCAGAACAACATTAGCGCTGAGCCCACGAGGTTCTTAACCTGTGGGTACCTGGAGGCATGGAGGGGCCTGGGGGATAAGAGTGAAAGAATGAAGGCCTTGCTAAGATGAAGGAAGAATGTCTAAGTGCAGTCACAGAGAGTTGCTTGCTTTGGAAACAAACACCATTGAGACAATGTCCCCAGCCTCAGCATCCCACATTTCAGAGAGGACAGACACAAGGAGACCTGTGATATGATCTCAGTGGGGTAGAAGTGAGCGGAGGGTGATGTGGGACTATGCACTCATCTCCTCATTATTTCTGTGAGAATGCTCTGTGCTTCAGGCACTCAAGACTGTAAATATTTCCCAGAATGTAGGAACTCTTTTTCCTTCATGCTCTTGTGTTGTTGGCTCCTCCACCGGGAATGTCCCCTTTCCCATTTCTGCCCATCCAAGTTCTCGGCATCATTGTCAGGTTGGCCTCCTTTGGGCGTCCTTCTCCAAGTTCCTCCAGGCCCTGCCTCACACAGTGCAGAGAGCTCTGCTTGCCCTTTTCATCTTCCAAACCACCCTGTTTTCGTCTCTTTCCTTTTCAGTGCCGTGGACATATACAGACCTGCTCGATCACCGTGTGTTAGGAGCCCAGTCGACCCATAGCACCTCCAGCTCCTTCCAGGGGGGCCTGGGTTATCCTTAGGAAAGTAACAAAATGAAGATAAAGAATATTTACGTGTTACAACCACGGGAGCAGAGTGAGCAAATGCCCTGTTAAAGAGACGTGCTTGTATTGTCCTATTCAGGGTCTGTCTTCTGTTATGTAGCTGGAGAAGAAACAATAAACTTCCAAAGATACCCAACTGTTAGCCACAATGTCTTACTTAGTCTCTGGTGACCATAAACTTCAACCTCAAAGCATGTGGTGACCACAGGACTTGGAAAACAGTATGTTTCATTTACTTCATAGAATATGTTTGTTGGTAAGACACGTGATCTGTTTGCTTATATTGTATATGCTCTCACCAGCCTTGTGTTAATTCATCCATTTTTATATACATTTTAGAGGTTCCTCTGTTAATCTGAGAATTTGAGACTTTAATTTAACTTTCTCTTTGTAGACATGCTTTACATACAGGTGTGATTCTGGCAGATTCAAATCAAATGCAAACTCAAGCCTGTCTGCTTTCCCAACACTTTCTCTAGACTCAAAGCCATCTGTTTTCTAAAGCATTAACCTTACAGAAATCAAAATTCCTATGTGGCATATTTCCCATTTCCTTAGCATCATTTTATTATTTTTTTTTTAAAAATGAGTTTCTTTACCTTTGGCTTATTCCCAGTGAAGTCCCTCTCGCCTTTTTCTTTCAGTGACAGCACTTCCAACGCCATGTCCCATTGCCTCTGTGCTAGTAACAATTCTGGTAGCAGTTTTTATCATATTCAAATTGTGTTTGAGTTTACAGCCCTTTACTTCCAATTTAGCCACCCTGACCCCTACCTATTTTTAACATAAAACTCTCTTTGGAAACTCACCAGGGAATTTCCTATGCTCCTTTCCTTTTGAATCGTCTGTGGTCACTCTCTGCTACTTTAGTTGTCCTCAAGCATCCACTTCTCACCCACCTCTAGATGTCCCTTTTGGTTTTCAGTGGCTGCTGCAGGAAAGTGCCATGAACTTCATCCTCTCACAGGTGTGGAGGCCGGAGGTCCGAGAGCGAGGTTGCATGTGTCCTGCTCCCTCTGAAGTCCATGGGGGAGAATCTGCTCCCTGCCTCTCTCCCGGCTCCTGGCGGCACTCAGCACCTCGTCTTGTGGCGTCACCCGCTCCCCGCCTCTGTCATCCCGTGGCTGTCTTCTCTCTTGGTCCCTGTCTGGGCTACCTCTTACCTTCTCCAAGGGACCCCAGGCCAGATGACCTCATTTGAACATTCCTAATTCCACCCTGGAGGACCCTTTTTCCACATGAAGCTGCTTCTGAGGTGCAGGGCTAGGAAGACTGTTGAAGCAGAGTCCTTTAGGGGACACAGCTCACCCCACTGCACGGTCTCTCATGCACATCCCTTGTGAAGAGTGGGTGCTCGATAGCTGTCCTTTGTAGGAATAAAGTTTAAAAATACAGCATGTGGTACGCAGACAAACGACACTTATCCTGTTTTCCAAAGTTATATGTAGTAATTTATACAGCACAAGGAGTTGTATCAGACTGACTATTCGGGGAAGCTCTCTAGAAGAGGGCGATTATGAGCTGCGACAGGGCTGAATTCAGGCTGACCGCTGGGCCGCTCCTCGAGGTGGGGCTGGAGGGGCATGGAGGGGTGTTTGGCCGCATCTCTCACCTCTACCATCTTGATGCCAGTAGATCCCCTGATCCCCAGGCTCCAGCCATTGCCCAATGTCCTAGGGAGGGGACAAAGTTATCTCTAGTTGAGAACCACTGTTCTAAGTCTAGGTAGTAATTAAGAATAGGTGTCCAAAGCCAACATAGAGAAAGAAGAACACATCAAAATGAAAGGAATTGTGAGTCTGGCATGTTGACGATTGTCAAAATACATTAAATATATCACATTATTCTGATGCAAAACATTCCTTTTGAGTGATTTTGCTATGTGTCTGCCTAACAGCAGTTTCAAAGGAAAACAGTTTTGCTTGAAGTTAGAATTTATCCAAAGGTGAAATAAGAGGATTGCATCTAACATTTGAATGCCCTGGAAAGATTTAGAATTCTTTCTCTCTTGACAGCAGAGGGAGTTTTTCCTTTTCTCCTTTCTTTTTCTTTCATTTTTTTTTTTTTTCCCTTTTTGGTCCACCTGGGATACCTCAGATTCAGAATAAAGTATTGATATTCCACAAAAGACAAGTAAAAAGGACTAATGCTCAAAATCTCAGTTGCAAATATTGTGCAGGAAGATTTCCCACAGTGCCAAGAAGAAGTCATTTTTTTTTAGTTTTTCGCAGAAAGTGCAGAAATCTCGCTTAACTCCCAGAAATAAAAGGGAGATAGGGACCTGCCTGTCTCCCAAAAATAGTTGCAAGAAATGGGGAATCTATTGCCAGAGCTGGTTTTAAATACTTCACTCAGTTCTGCTTTGCTTGGGTACATCTCCCCTGGTGAAATCCTCCCAGGTCTCTAGTGACAGCTGGGAAAGGCACTGGTCGGCCCCCGTGCCTGTGACTACAGCTCCAAGCACAGAGCCCTTGGGTGGCAAGTGTCCTGGATGCTGACGCCCACACAGACAGCCCCGGCCCCTCTACATCCTGCCTGGTGAGACCCTCCTTCCTTCTGACCCCCATACAGGCAACGGCAAACTCGTTCCCAGAACCCTTCTCATTCAGATCCCAGCAGAGAGGAAAAGAAACCCGTACCTGAAGGTGAATGGAGTTACCGGGGTTTTGAAGGTGTCACACAGTGCCTTCTGCAGACCGGGCACCCCGGTGACCCGAGTCTCCGATCTGCGAGTACCAGTTCCCAGCAGCTGTGTCCCCAAACCATGGCTTTTGGCCTCCATCCTAATTGATAACGTGAAGATTTTTTCTGCTCAAGGAAATCTGTACCCTTCACATAGAAAAGGTCAAGTGAACATCTCTCAGTGCAATCATGTGCCCCAGATTTCACTGCTCCCCTTTGAGAACATTAATTACGTGCTTCTGGGCATCGAGAGGATATTTAACACAACTCCTTGTTTGGCTAGAGGCCAGGGGTAAAAGGTGTCACCATCCTGAGATGGATCCCATGGACGGGCCGTGGTGCTGCCTTCCAGAATCTTTCTGGATTATGGACGTGCAGATTATATTCTCGCTGCTCTGAGAGCCGGACCTCAGAGGGGCCACGCGGGGCCTGCCGTCCCAAGGAGCAGGTGTAGCGTTTTCTTCTGTCCCTCACTCTGAGCAAATTGTCTGGAGGTGAGCTCTCCCTCCAGGTCACCCACCCAATGAGCTGGGTCCTTGAAGCCTGGTGTCTCCCTGCCATGTGTGACGTAGGAGGTGGTCACCATCCCCACACAGCAGTGCCATTGTGACAATCCAGTGAGCCCCATGGGCTGCAGTGTGTAAGCTCTGAGGGAGGCTCTGAGACAAGACGGGCTCCACAAAATTAGTCACAGAGCTAACCAGTCAATTCCAGGGAAGCAATCTAGAAAGCTGGCATCAAATTGGCCACCAAGCAATTCCAGAAAAGGATGGAGCTTTCTCAGCTGACTGGTTTACCTTCATTCAAACATTACTCAGCAAGTATTTATTGACACCTACTAAGGATGAAAATTCTGGGGAACATAAAGTTCAAAAAGATGCAGAGCCCTGTCGTCAAGATGCTCTGAGATGTTAACTGACTCATGTGGTTAACATAGCACGTGCTTCAGTTGGGTTCCAAAGCAGATGGGACAGAAAGGGAAATGAACCAGATTTGGGGGTAGAAACTTTGGAGTGGAGGAGCCAGGGAGCACTGGAGGATGAGGTAAGGCCAGACCTGAGTCAGGGCTGAAGAGTGTTCCCGAAAAGACATGCTCATGAGACCTTATTTAGAAATAGGGTCTTTGAAGGTTGATCAGTTCAGACGAGGTCGAAGTGTATTGTGGCAGGTCCTAGTCCCATAAGACAAGTGCCCCTGTAAGAAGGGGGATGTGGACACAGACAGACAGACAGGGAGGAGAACGCTACGTGATGACGGGGACAGAGAACGCCATGTTTGGCTGGCAAACCACCACCAGAAGCCTGGAGAGAGGCAGGGAGCAGACATCACGCTCTGCCAACACCTGTATTTCAGACTTCCGGCTTCCGGAACTGTGAGGTGATAAATTTCTGTTGCTTTAATCCAGGCATTTTGTGGTATTTTTCAGGGCAGCCCTAGGAAGTGAAGACACCTACTAGGTGCTTTTCTGGCAGCTATACGTCCAGGGAGATCTGCCCTTGTGCGGGCACCTCCCTGGCTCCCTGGACATCCTGCCGAGGACTTGCCAAGAAGCAGAGGCTTTGACAGCTGTCCTTGAGCCCCGGCCTCCAGGTGTGTCAAGTGTGACAATGAGCAGTGGGGGACTCGAACCAACGATCCCAGGCCAGTGGTTCCTCGACGCGGCGACGGGGCTCATGACCAGATGCCGTTGCTGAGGGTCTCTCAACAACACTTAGCGCAAATCCTTGCATCTCCCCCTCCTCCACCCTGACCCTTCCCCGCACACGGCCTGACCCCCGTTTGCGCTCTGCTTTCTGACAAAGCTGTGGCTCCACACCAATGCCTGCTGGCACCATCACCTGCTGAGGATGCCCTTAGGATCAGGCCCCCTTACACATGCATGAACACAGCGATTTCCCCCAGTCCATGGTCCATTTTACCAGCAGTCATGTCTTCCCTGTCCAGGTCACCAGCCAATTCAATCACACCCTGCTGGAGTCAGCTCACCTGGCCCCCAGGTGGAGGCTGGTGCTTGGCCAGACGCACAATGCTGCCAGTCATGCCACTTGAAGCATAGGCTGTCCCTGCAGCGTCATCTGGCAGGGACCCCGTTCTGGATTTAGGTTTCCCAGGAGACCCAGCTCTGAACTCTGACTCGAGGCCCCGCAGACGCCTCTGGCTCTGTCCGCTCCTCTCGCCCTCCCCTTGTCCTGGGCCTGGCAGGCGGCCCCATGTCTGGGCTCGCGCAGTCCCCTGGGTGCTGAACAAGCCCTTTTTCCGCCCTCAACAAGGCTTTCTGCTCTCTCACCTCACCTTTAATTTCCCAGGGGGCCCTTGGAGTGTGTTGTCATCAATTCTCAGATAGTCCAAGGCACAGTTTGGGGTCACAGCCCCAGGTCACGGAGGGTGTGGCAGAGCCCATGGAAGGAGACATGACACACTCAGAGTCACCGAGAAGGGGCATGGCATAGGGCTGCAGGTGTGGCCTCTGAACTGGACTGTGCTGCTGGGATAATAAAGAAAAACAGGACAAATTTTAACTTCCTACATCCTCTATATATGGGGCTGCTTCTCTTCTTCCTGTAAAGTTGCTTTCCACCTACCCCACTTTTAACTGTTCCTTAATAAGTAAGAGAATAAAACAGTAATAGACTTGGTATGCACATCGATTTGGCTCTGTGTGTGGTCTTATTTTAAGATCTTTGCTCCAAACACTGTAATTGGAGAGGCACTTCCTGCCTTCAATTTATAACTATTATTAATTTAAAACCTACATGCCAAGTGTGAGCAAGGAAAGGTCCAGATCATCATCAATATTCCAACACCCACAGAAAAATTAGTCAGGCAATGACCAGCTATCAATCCTGCACTCTAGGAGATATTTGCTGCTGGCAAAGATGACCCTGATGTAATGGAAGCATTTAATGTAGAAAATGTTGTTCTATTTCTCTTCTTGATAGCAGCAGACAACCCGGGTGTAAGGTGGGGGCGAGGACACTATAGAAGAAGGCTGCCCAAGAAAAGCAATATGTTTGCTAGCCTGATCAATACGGAGATTAACTTAACCAAGTAGGAGATGTATCAATCTTGTTATTGATCAGTTTAGCAAACATATTAGTGTGCCGGTGTAGCATAGTGGGCTGTGCGGGCAGCCCTTCATCAGCGCCTCATTGGTGAGCTCTCCCTGGTGCTGCCCCGGAACCCCGTGCTCAGGCAGCCGTGGGTAGAATAGGGGTCCCCCTTATGAGTGAGCGGGTACCACACACTGGATTCGAGTTCAGTCAACAAGCTCTTGTTAGTTACGTATTCCTGCAATTCTCAATTAGGGAAAAAAAGAAAAAAAAAAAAACCATAATGTGAGCCTCTGTTTGTTAAATCTTTACTGAAAAGCTCAGAAAAAAGTATTTTGTCCAGTTTTGAGTGCGCCGGATATGATCATTTAATGTACTTACATTCAAATGTTGAGAAATAGACTCATGTTCATCTTCAGAATCATTAAATTAAACACTTTAATATTTTATTCTTTAAAAAGAAGCTATCATTTGAAGTTTCTTGCACTAATGTCAAATGCTTACTTTGAGTCATTGGCATGAAATATTGAAGGGGTTTGAAATGATATTTATGTAGCTTTTAACTTTTTTATTTATGCATTCAATAAATATTTACTGAACATAAAGTCTAAATCTCTGGGCTTGTGACTTAAGAGCAATCTATTCTATCCTGCTAGTGGGGATAATCCCTTTTAGGGAAGGACAATGGAATTGACTGGGATGACATCAGTTCCGTGAGCTAATGTGTATCTTTCCTCTATGCTCAATCATGACATGAAGGAAATGACACAGCCTTAGCTTAATGCCTCACAATTAACATTATCGGCAACTTGAGTAATTTTATTATAAAACTAAATTCCCTTCCTAGCTAATTCCATAATTGTTTGCCTCATTTCACCTAATTTTGCAGAGGATAGATACTTGCCCTGAGAGCAGTTGCCTCTTATTTCCTTTAAAAACTGTTGGAACTCATGTCCCGTTCCAGGGGACCAGGGGACCATTACATCCTAATGTACCAGAGGTGGGATGAATGTGCAATGGTCCTTGTAGGAAAAAAAGTACTTAACTGTGAGAAAAAAAATAAGTCTTCTATTTCTCTGAGGAGCTGTCAGCACCTCTGGGGAATGCCACTGTAATCCTAGAGAACAGAGTCAAAAGCTGGATGATGTTGAGGCCGTGGGGGAGCATCAGATCAGAACAGGATACAGTGGATCTGCAATAATTAATTTTATATCTGGTGTAATTTTGTAAGCTTAGGTAGATGGAACGAGGGGCTTGTTTGTTCATTAATTCATTTAAAAAGTATTTATTGAAAGCTATGTAGATTACTAATCATTGGAGCTGAAAAATGAAAATACTTTATTTTTGCCTTCAAAATATTTAGACTAGCCCAAAAGCAGACTTCTACTGCCATGCCCCTTTTGAAATGGGGAGGGTTTTAAAGGCATGCCAGTAATACCCTCACTTTATAATAAGTTTTCCTTATGGGAAAACCTACTTCAGTGGTTTCCACTGGTTATATGAAAGCAAGACAAAAATCATCCTTGTCCTAGAGGAAAAGGAAAGCACCATTAAAAATCGCACATGCTGAGTGACGTCTACCTCTCGACGTGTGGAGATAAACAGGAAGATGGAGCAACTTGCACCGTGAGCCCAGGGGCACCCAGGCAGGTGTGGGGAGAACCTGGCAGGAGGGTGTCCAGGGGGCACAGTGATGTCCAGATCTGGTCTAGTTCTCTGGTCCTTTAGTGTGTGCATTGCAGATGGCCTCAAAATACTTGGTGGTTCTAGAAAGAAAAGCACAGAGAAGGGTCCCCGGTCTCTCCCCAGCTGGAGCTGGCTGATGGTCTTTTCACTGTGCATGGAGTTGCTAAGGTGGAGCTCTGGCTCAGCTCAGCCCCGGCGCCCCTCACAGAAAGAGGACGCGGCTCTTGCCTTCGTGATGGCTAAACCCTAACCCTGTCTGAAGTCTCTAGTCACTCAGTAATGCAGAAGTGCGGGTAGATGAGCCATTGACGTCTTGGATGAGCTCCCTGATGTAGCCAGGGTGTTTTCTGGACATACGAAGGTGAGTATACAAGAAATATTACTTTCTTTGGTTTCTTATGCCAGGAATTACAAATTTGTTTCAATCTCAAGCTTCAGAATACAGGAAAATTCAGAGGAAACAATCATTTTAGGCTTTCTTGATCCAGTCTGTTAAATTTTTTTGAAGCTGATTTATATGAGTGAAATTTTTAGCACAGGAATCTGTATCATGTAACTGAGATGTATATCAATTTATCAAAGTGTTGTTTGTAATATAGCCAACACCAGAGTCAAATAATAAACTTGATATAAGTTCCAATTTCTAAGCCCCACCCCAGACCTATTGAATAAAAATCTCCAGGGTTAGAGTCCAGAAATATTCACTTTCAACAAATCCCCCTGGTAAATATTGAGCCCCTCAAAGTTTTAGAGGGAATTCATTTAACATACTTGCTTTGAGTTTACTGGGCATCACTAATGTTTATATGCTTAAAAGTATATATATACATATATATAAGTTGTATATGTAGTTAAAAAGTATATATATATATAACCATATATACATATGCATATATGTATATATGGTTATAATCTGTAACACATAGAACCTTCATGTGAATTGGAAGGAAAGCATGCCTTGGAGTTTTGACCACACATGTCATTAACCCAGTGCTGAGTTGTGGTAAGTTTATAGCTAAACTGTCAGAGAATGTGTATTGAGGTAAGTGGATCAACTTGGGGTGGAGGCTAAAAAGCTAAAGTCCTGAAATTTGTATTTTGTATCACCTAGAATTTTCAGGTTGTTCTGTATAGTGATTACAAACTCAGACAGAAGAAAATATACTAGCTGAGACTTCTCTGTCACCATCACAGTGGAACTTTATGTGAGCTGAATGGAATGGAAACTTGGAAGCTAGGGGGGTATTAGACGTTGGTATGTCTTCTGCATGGGATGTGTTCCTGGAAATGGGTACAAAGGGGGTCCTGAAAACATGAGCCCTAGAGGAGGAGAACACTTTAATGTCATCCTAGGATGGATCTTGTTAAATGAACAAGCTGTTTTCAAGGGTAAGTTTGGATTTTTCCATGTAAATGTCATCCAAAGACGGATTCCCACACTTATGAGATTAAGTCAGATCCTGACTCTAATTGTCAGAGTTACCCAGGATGGAACAACCTTCTGTGAGAGATCCCGCATTCTTTGTCCTAGAGGCCATGCAGAAGAAATCAGACAACTACTTGTCACCAGGCAAATTGAGCTCAGGTTGAGCAGCTCAAAGCAGTCATCTTCGGGGTTTCCTTTAGAGCTAAGAGAAAATGAATCTGTTAAATGATCAGGGAATAAAATAAAATTTCATGCAAAAACCTGTTTATATTTTGGGTGACCAACAAAGCAGTGAAATCAATGTTTCCACAAAGACAAAGCAGTAGGAACATGATCTGTACATTTTCTTCTTAGTGATATACCTAGATGTAACAAAACGAAATGTTTGTCTACAGCTCAAAAGATTGATTTCTGTCACTCCTGGGCTGTGAGACAACTCCCAACCTCCAGCCAGCCAGCCGAGTGCTGTCAGCTGCTTTTCCCGACAGCGATGGGGCCTTGTGCTGAACTTTCTCTTTTCTTACACTCCATTCCCCTTTGGGGTCAACGTCACACATTTATGGAATAGCTAACTGAATTGAATAGCGTAGCTTTTGACCATAGAACTGAGTTTTTCTCTTTGCACAAAGTTAATTGGCCATAAGGGGCCCAGGTTTCTATCTGAGTCTCATTAGCACCAAGTTTTAACTAAATGGCCTAACTGACCCATGACCAGAGCTCCCGTGCTCCTCAAATGGCAAGATGAAAGTGGTCTGCGGCAGGCGCTGGTCATTAACATTTGCAACGTGGTGGCTAAAACTCAGGAGTCTGAGGACAATGTGCTGGCAAATTTCTAAGGTTCCTTTCAATGTGGCATCCTGCATTTTTAGGACGTGCCTATGGCTGTTGAACAGAAAACTATATGGCAAGCAAAAACCAAATAATGGAAAGTCATTGGCTGACATGATGCCACGAGTAAAAATGAGGCACCACCCCCGAAACGTGAACTGAGCAGGCAGTAATGGAGGCTTGACCTCGTGTAGCCTGTTCAGACTCAGGCTCTTCATTTTCAGTAAATTTTCTGGGGAATCTTGAAAAGCCTAAGTTCCATGAGAACTACCTGGTGAAGAGCGTTTGCTTGAATGTATTTGAAGGGAACAGACAATGGGAAAAAAGGCTTTATTCATTCATTCATTCATTCACCCATTCACTCTCATGTGCTGCACTCCCATGATGTGTGGAGGCCAAGGCAGTTGGGAGAGCCCGATCTGGAGTGCTGGTGAGTGTGTGTGAGCCGAGTGTGTGCTGCTTTGGGTCAAAGGTTCTTGCAGTTGAGTCCCCTGCAGTTTTATCTGATCTTCTCATCCATGGCTCCAGACGCATCGAGTCCCTCATGCTTCCCCAGTAGAGAACCGAGAGAATAGACACACAGAGGAGGGTGGCAGAAAGCTGAGGATGGCAGGTCATCATACTCCTGCAGCAGCTGAGGTCTGTGAACTGTGTTGTGACGATATTGCTCCCCACCTAGAAAGAGGGAAATGAGCAGTAACGAATTAAGGACTGTCTGAGACTGGCCTCCCCGGTGGGCAGGCTGACAGGAAGCTGTGTGCAGGGGTGTGTTGGGAGAACGGAGGTGTGCAAGTTTGAGGCTGTTTTGTACCCCAGAAAAGGCCATGTTCTTTTAACCCATTCATGTGGTTGCAAACCTGTTATAGGTGGGACCTTTTGATTAGGTTATTTTAATTGAGGAGTTGCCCATGGTAGGTCTTAATCCCCTCACTGGAGTCTGTTATGAGAGGATAAAGGACACACACAGAAAAAGCCAAGAGAAGTCAGAGGAAGAAGAGATGAAATGAAGAGAAACTAATAGAGAAAATCCCCAGAGACGCTCAGAGAGGAAGCCACTGAAGGAAGAAGCTGAAAGCAACGAAACCCGGGGTGAAAGGACCAGCAGACGCTGGCCATGTGCCTTCCCTTGTGACAGACGTGTCCCAGATGCCAGCAGACTCTCTTCAGAAAAAGTATTGTCCTGTTGATGTCTTCATTTGGACATTTTCATGGACTTGGAACTGTAAATTTGTAAGCTAATAAATCCCCATTGAAAAACCAACCCACCTCTTGTATATTGCATTCCAGCAGCTTCAGCAAACTGAAACAGGGAGGTGCATGTGTAAGGAAGAGAGGGAGGGTTGGGCAGAGGGACACACTCTGCGGTGTGGTCAGCTGTGACGTCAGCCAGTCCTAGGCGGGGGTGACCCTCCACGTGCACCAAGGGCTGGGGCTGGGTTCCTGCATCCTCAGGTTTCTGCCCTTCTCTGGGAAGGGGTGTGACCTTGGACAAGGCATTTCTCTGAGGTTCTGGGGGGCAGTATTTCCATCGGCTGGACCATGGGCACTTTGGCCCTGAAGAGGGATCCAGGAGGAGAACCACAGAAGCCAGTACAGGAATCGTCTCTTGTACCGTTCGATGCCATGGAGGAGTCCCCTTAACACAGCTCGTTCAGGTGGTCACCCAGCTTCCTGTGATGGGGCTTACCTCTTTGCATCTGATTATTTTCATCTATTTATGGACCTGTCAGACAGGCCTTCCTAATATCCAGCCTGAATATGCCTTTCTGTAATTTTCACCCATTACTGACCCAGGAACAAGGACAGAAACTTGGAAAGTCATCCATCAGCCTCCTTCTGCCCTGGAATAAGTCTGATTCTTCTTTTGTTCTCAGCTATCATGTCTCCATTAACTTACTGCTCTCCTCCCACTTACACAGGTCGCCACGGCATTACCCACAGGAGAGACTAAAGACTGAGGAAAAAAACCCTTCACTGGAATCTTAAAAATCATTTAGGCCAGGAAAATAAAAGGCCAGGAGCTTTGGGGTAGAAAAAGTCAGGATGCAAAGTTATATGAGCACAAAGACCACTCCCCTTTGACAGCCTGAGTTGAGATTGGATGTCAGGAAAGAACTACCTAAAATGGGTTCAGTGTCTTACCCACAAGAGGAGCACTTGGTGAGGAGGAGGGACCGGGCCGGCTCCATCAGACAGACATTTTCCAGAAGCTGCTCCGATGTCGTTTCAGTCCTACCTGCGATACCTGACACCACCATCTCCCGTCTTTTTTCAGAGCATTCCCTTTTGCAGCTCAGCAAAGGTAACTGGACGTAAACGTGAGATTTCCAGCTAGGGAACTTCTGTGATGTCTGGCTACAGAGCAGATGGTCCTAGGACTGGGGGATGTTTCCTTCTTCCATAAAACTGGCAAATCCAAAAAGGAAAAAAATAAATGAGTTCCACCTCCCAGGATGAGATAATTGCCTCTTCCTCCCTGGATGTGGTTCTAGGGCTACAATTGGTCTTGTCAAACCTGGACAGTATCACCGGATGTGCAACCCATACCCAGAGCACGTGGGCAGTGCAGTCACAGAAATCACCCAGGAGTAAAAATCAGGGGTTTTATTTTCATGGGAAAATAAGTATAAACAGCTTAATTGGATGCTGGCTTCAGCTTCCTCATCTGTAAATGAGGAAATCAGAAAAGGTCCTCTGTAGACATCTTTAGATACCTCCCCTAGATACCTCCTGCTTAAAACCTCTTTGAAATGGTATAAATTGTTAAAAATTATAAGCAATATTTAAAAATAGGTCACTATTTTTAAAAATCGTGGAAAAAACAACCCCCTTGAACAGACAGGACCTACTTTAAAAATTAGAATAATATAATTAGTCACAACAAACCATATCTGGCTGCTAAAATAATAATTTTGGTTTTGAGGACTGACAATTCACCCTCCTTTTTTCTGCTGACCATCGCCTCCTCTGGCAGACAGGGGGGCCCCTCTCACTTCTATTTTACAGAGCCCCGGGAAGGACTTTATTGACCAGCTGGGGTAAGTGTCCACCCCTCAGGCTGAGGAGGGGACGGGGTGGGTGGTGGGAGCCAGCCCGGCTGAGGGACAGCAGCGTGCTGTGAGGGGACAGATGTCATTGTCCTGGTGCTCAGCCAGTGCGCGCTGGCACGGCAGCTGTGGTGGCTACAACACCCGAGCATGTCCATGGTGGGCAGTAAAGAGCCGCTGCCCTGAGACCCCATCCCACCCCTCAGCCATGTATGCCCGTCTGAGCTCCACGTGCCTCCCCACCGTCCAGCAAGTCGGGGTCGAGCCTTAGCCCCACGGGACGTCCAGGGCCTGGCTCTGGCATTGAGTCCACATCCCTCGGACTTGTCAGCTGCCAAGCTGTGGGATTGCTAAATATTCTGTCCACTACTTCAGACATAGGCGTGTGTGTGTGTGTGTGTGTGTGTGTGTGTGTCTGTGCATGTGTTTCCATATGTGTTTCTGTGTTTGCATTTACAGGTGTATTTTTTAGTATGTTTCCATGTGTGTTTGTGTGTATGTGTTTGTGCATGTGTTTCCGTGTATATTTCTGTGTGTGTGCATTTCTGAGTGTGTGTTTCCGTGTGTGCCTGTGTGGGTGGGACTGAGTGGATTGCTTCTAGTACATTCTGGCAGATTAGACATCTACCAGTGGGCTGCCATCACACTCTCGCCTCTCTAAAACTCGGTCATCCTGTACACAAGAGGATGATTCCATTCACCCCTGAGCTAGGCATACAGTTGGCCAAAACAAGAGCTCGTGACAGGGATGTGCGTCCGGATTTGCTGGAAGGCTTTTAACAGCTGTGAACATCTTCAAAAGAGAAACATGGGACAATAACCTCCCCATACCCTGTTATTACTGAACAAATAGAGAACCAATTTTAGAAGAAACTTGAAAAAATTAATGAAAATGTCATTGATAACCCAGAACTCCTGTGCTAATAAGAATTAAATCACTGAATTCAATGAATTGTCTTCTACAGAGAAACATCAGCTCTGGCTCTTTCTACATATACATGCTCATATGAATAGAGTTATACTTATACGTACCGATGCTCCAAAGAATATGAAAAATTTATAAATAATTGGATCATTTTAGTAGTGCATGTAAACATATTTGAGTATAGTTAATTATTCAAATTGGATAATATGGTGTAAATAGATTCCTCTAAATTTTATGAGAAAACCAACTATGCCTGTATGATGACAAGTGTCCGTAAATTCAGGGCAAAACTCCACACAGGTAAATCTAGCAGCGACAGTTCTGCACACGTTGGATTCTGTCATCAACGTTGATGCCCATTTTTGCTGCGGCCCAGGAAATGGCACAGCTGTCCCCAAGGGCTCAAGCTGAAACTGAGTGCCCTCGGGCCTTGCCTCTCCCTCCCCTGGCCGCAGCCCCGGCTCACAGCTGGCTCATTTCAGTAATGGGAACAGTTTCTCAACTGCACTCGAAGCTCCCCATAACCCCAACCCCCAAGATCTCTTCTCCACGTTTAAAACCAGGGATCAGCCATGCCACCTCAGCTTATGTCTCCCTGCTGCCTTCCTGGGTTGCATTTTGGATAAGCTCCCTGCGGTGACCTCAGAGCAGGTGAGGTCTGAGGACTGCCCACCTCTGCAGTGTGACTCTGCGTCCATGTCGACTCCGGCCCAAGCGCAGCTGCTCCTTGACAACCAGAACGAGCTGTATCCCCGCCACCATCACTGCCTGTGCTGCTCCTTGCACCACCTTCCTCCTCTCGAAGAGGCAGAGTCCTTCTCGGCTCGGGAATTCATGTGCAGGCAGCTCGTTGGAGAAGCTTTCCTTGACTACTCTATTTGAAGAGCAGAATACAAAATAAGCCCATAATTACAATTATTAAAAATGCGAGGGAGGGAGAGTATCTGATCTTATAAAAGATGTCTTAGGCACCTTCTGCTCAAAAGCCTAAAATCTAGTTGCTTAATTACATGTGCTGACAAACAGCACATTTCTCAGCAGGCTAATGCTGATTAAGTAGCTATTAAGTGCCTGGCATCGTTAGAGACCCGCGAGACAGGATAATCAGTGGATTCGTATAAATCACGAATTGGTCACTGATACCCGCCACGGTGCAGTTTCCCACAGGTATATGGAGCCTTCCCATGTGAGTAAAGCCATCCCTGGGACAGGATCTCGAATTCTTCTTCCATATGGTGACTCTGCGGTTTAAAGAGGATCCGACCTACACAGTGAGACAATCTGGCTGTGTTCTAGACACAAAAAGAAATAGCACCAGAACTAAGAGAAAAGCATAATCATAGTCATTTGCTAGAGCATAGTGCACTCATAAAGAGGGTCTTCATTGCCACATCATTCAATTTTATTACTCCCAATCTGGAATCCCAGGTGATGCTACCCCAGACATTAACTAGTCATGCTTTCTGGACTAAAGTTGATCCATAATGTTCTTTTGTATGTAAAATAACGAGTATTCTAAAGATTAAATGGAGCCATTAGGGAAGTGTGATATATAAACTAACATTTTCAAGCTACACTAAACTATTTTAATGCACACTTTTCCATTAAGAGTAGAGAAAAAAAGGAGTATGCTTTTGAAAGTATTTTATTTTTCTTTTGTAAATAAAACATCATTTTAGGTAAAATATTCATCTCTTGTGCAGGAGATACCAGAAACTTAAGGCAAAATTAAGGAGACATTATTTTTATTGAGAATATAATGAGGTCTCAGATTTGTGGAGGATAAAATTTGGTTTCTCTTTGAAAAACAGGCCTGTTTGTAAAGTGGGACATCAATTCTATGCTACCAATAGAAATATAATTGAGAAATTATTTAGTCTTAAGCAGATGAAAGGGTTCTAGTAGCATACAATTTTATTCATTTGACAAATGTTTATTGATTGTCTACCATGTGTTAGGCACTGGTCAAAACGCTGGGGAAGGAGCAGGAATGGATGCAACAGACACCTCTGCCCTTCCAGAACTTTCTTTCAAATAGGGGAATCAGAAGAGCAAATACAAATGGAGTTGCTTGGCTTAATTTATAATCCTCACACATACCCTTTCATTATCCTCAGTTTTTAGATGAGAAAATGTGGCACAGAGAAGTCAATAATTAGATTAAAATCACAGAGTTATTTAGGGGTAGGATTCAAATCCATTGCTCTGCCTCCAAAGCTGATGCTTGTCTGTTTACTCAACCAATATCTACTGAGCTCCTCCAATGTGCCAGACTCCATGTTAGATGATTGGAATATGTCCGGAAGTAAGACATTGACTCTGGCCCTAAGGAGGTCGACAGTATCTGGCTCATGAGCCCGCACGGCCCACCATGGTGATATCAGTTAAGTCAACGGAGGCAGGTGCTCGGCCTCATGCAGAGGTGGGTGGCTGGGGTTCGTTGACTCGTTTACCCCAGTTGGGACACGTTCTTGGTCATGGTCTGAATTGTGATGTGTGTGGACCCCTTATAAACACGATCCCTTTAAGATGTTAATTCAGTTAAGCCATGGCCCAATTGAATCAGGTTGGGTTTAATCCGGATTACTAGAATCTTCTACAAGTAGAGTGAATGTTAGACAGAGAACTCATGGGAGGAGCCAAAAGCTGTAAGTCAATGGAACCTGAAAGAGGAAGAAGAAGATGCTGCCATGTACATTACCATTTGACGGAAAAGCCAAAGAACCCCAAAGACTGACAGTCAGCAGAAGACACTGACCCCAAGAGGAAGCAAGCTTTCCAGCCTCTGAAACCATGAGCCAACAGATTCCTGTTGTTTAAAAGTCAACCCATCATATGGTATTTGTTTCAGCAGCCAAGAAACTGAAGGAGTGTGTAACCCACAGGCAAAAGGGCATTTTAAAAAATCAAATTGTAATTCAGGTGTTGATACTGTATAATGACCTCATTTTCAAATGTCCCTGTGCTTTAGTGACAAAATCCTTATGATCATACAGAATATTATAGAAGAAGAAGTTAATGGTCCCCCAGTACTCAGCTTTCTCCACAACATTAAACTGGAAAGTTTATGAAGATTTCATCACTCTGACTCCTCAGGGAGTAAAACTGGTAAAGTTGGGAAGAAAGAGTCAGCTTCCTGGGTGTGGCGGGTGGAATAACTGACCCCAAAGATATCCGTGTCCTAATCCCCAGAACATGAAAATACATTGTTATACAGCAAGGGGCAGGTTTCAGTCATAGATCAAATTAAGGTTGCTAATTATCTGATCTTGATTCTCTGACTAGGCCCAATGTCATCACAGAGGTATTTCTAAGTGAAAGAGGGAGGCAGGAGGGTCAGAGTCAGAGAAGGAGGTGAGCCCGAGGAAGCAGAGACTGGAGTGAAGCAATTGCTGGCTTTGAAGATGGAAATGGGACCAGGTGCTAAGGAATGCAGGTGAGGACCTAAATTCTCCTCTAGAGCTTCCAGAAGGAACACAGACATGCCAATACCTTGATTATAGCCCTGTGAGACCCATACTGGATTTCTGACCTCCAGAACTGTAATATAATAAATATGTGTTGTTTAAAGTTTGTAATTTGTTACAGCAGCTAAAGGGAACTCACAAATGGAGGTGGACAGCTTCCAACCAACACCATGGCAACAAGGTTTCCTAGATTTCCTAGAAATTATTGATGGTTAAACTATCCCTTATTCTTTATTTTTTGATCATATTTTCCTCCCTTTATGGTTTAAAGTAATTCACTTCTGTCCTAACCTATCATGCTTTCCTTTCTACTAAAAATAGCTTGGTTAGATTTAGACTTTGCTACAGATAATCACTACCCTGCTCTCCAATTCAGCTGTCTCAAGCAATTGACAGCACAACCAAGTTAAAGAAGTGTTGGGCATTTCTTATGGTGCTAAAAGACCATTCCTACTGCAGGACTTTCTGTTACTCTCTGTGAATTGTGTCTCAGTAAATGAAGTCCCAAGAGATAGAAGTGTTCCCCAGAGTGTAATAATGGCTTGTGGGACAGTCTCCTGGAGAAAACAATCCCATTCAGAGGAGCCAGACAACTTAACTTGGTCATCGAAAATTAACCTTTGCATTGGCTGACAAAGTGAACCAGTTTAAACTCCTTAGCCCAAGTAGTTGGGGATAATAATACAGTCTTGAATTTTCTTTTGGCCAACAGAGGGATTCTATGGTGTTGCTAGCACTCGATGCAATATAACCATAGTCTTCCCTTCCTTACACTAGTTGAAGTTTTAAATACATCTGATGAATGCTTCTGTATAACCATTGCTCTATCAGATAATTGAACAAAAGATTTAAAGACAAAAGCAGGATAAAATCATGCTATTGACATGTAAGCTGGAAATCAGACTTCTTCAAATGGAGTATCATCTTTGAGAAAGACCAACCACAGCAGTGAAGTTCCAGAAATTTCCTGATGATCTCTTCTGTAGCATTGGTTGAGGGACACCCAAAAAAGAGAGGCTCAGAATACAAAACCAGTTCCCACACTCCAAGGGAACGGTTTATATACCCTTTCAGCTTGGGACATAAGGTGCCGCAATCCGGGTATACGATTCTGCTCGTGCCCACCAGATTCTGTTTCACGCTCTTTCAATCCCGGACACCTTCACACCAGGGCACATGCTCCAAAAGCCAACCAACCAGAAACACGTCCTCACTCCTGGAAGCCAGCCAGTTACGAAAAGCAAAGGCTCTTGCCTCTGAGCACCAGTCCAGTCCTCCAGTCCCTGAACTCCGTATTCCCCAGAATCCCTACCCAGGAACACCGGTCTGCTGTGCTTAGGACATCTGTGTCTAATGGGCTGAGCATTCCCTTCTGGAGTAACTAATAAACGCAGCTCCCTAGTCCAGCTCTTGAGTCACAGAGCAAGAGCTGATGTAAATCCCTGGGAAAAGGAGGGAAGAAGAGAACAAGCCAGAAATCGGAAAAATAAGAAAACGATCACAATAAAAATTCGGTTACTTAGGTATGTCCTATGTCAAGTCCTAACATGAAAAGCAACGATTATTTCTAGCATCTGTATCAGAAGCAAAATAATACTTTAACTGTATATTTATACACACTTAAAATTTGGAAAAATGCATATAATTTTAGATTTCCCATGCTAAACTTATGAATCTAATGGTAAGATCCCTGTGTCAAAGTTCCATTTGGCTTTGGAGAAATTTAGGTTTTCTATTTATTCATTAAACAATACAAATTGAATTTCCATTTCTCTTTTCAACCAATGAGCATGACCTGGAGGTGACAGAGGCTGAGTAGAGAGGTTCTGACCTGGGTTTAGTCTTCATCTCCCCAGAAGGTGGACACGCTGACCCGATATCATATAATTAGGGAGAAGATACTTTAAAACAATTTTCAGAGTATATTTTGTGCTATGCACCTAATGGAAACATCAGAAAATGTCCCTGTTTTCTTCTGTTTGTGCTCAGCCTGAAGAGTTACAACGTTAAGTTTCTTTTGCATATTAAAACAATGATTTACATAACACAGAAGCTTGGAGCACTAGACGTGCTGACAGGAAATAAAAGGTGAAATACTATGCGGAAAGCGTGGGCAATGCTTTAAACCTTGCAGCTGGTCATAATTTAAAAATGCAAAGAATGGCTTTAAGTGGAATGGATTTTTATTTCCTTAAAATAGCACAATTCATTGAGTGATTTATTTGAGTTAATGGTTTTAAGAGTTAGGGTTTTTCTTTAAATGTAGAAAAAAAACAAAGTATTACAGAAATCCAATGATCTTCCAAATTGATCTGATTCTCTCGATGAATAGATTTTCCTGCATTATTCACTTCTATTTGATCTTTAGCATCGGCCATGAATTCTTCTGTGCAGCAAAAACGATTTTGTAAGTAAGTCCTAAATTACAACATATCACTATCAATGTGGAAAAAAAAGAAAACTAAACTAAACAAACTAAAAGGCAATAAACATCAAACAGCTTAAGGAAGGAAAGCAGCAACTCTCAAACCACCCCACAAACCAAATATGACACAAAGTAGTAAATTATAATATGTTCTGTCCTATAGTTAATGAAAAGCGTCATTAGCTCCAAATTGAGTTAATGGATTGGGGACAGCGCTCCTGTAGGGAGGTCTGGGTGGGGGCTGGGATGGGCAGAACGCGGGGCTTGAAGCACCGTGGGAACAATGAGACATCCAGAGGGACTTCGCTGAGCACCAACCGTCTGCAAACCTGTCCATTCGAGGCCTTCGCTTTCTCACCAGGCCAGGGACATGCACATTAGTGGGAAGCTGGGGAGCAGGAGGGTCTGGCGGGGGCAACAGGGAGGGGCAGCTGCTCTCTGCAAACCTCTGAGCAGAAGCCCCAGCCTTAGGGGATGGGGATGGGGTGCTCCATGATGCACGTAGGTGGGTGCAGGTGAGGGGCACTAAGGCCAAGAATCTGGTGGCGGGAAGCGAGTGTGATGCCATCCGGGGAAACAGCCCGGTGGCCAGCCCACCTCGCCCTCACCTTGGACTGCCAGCTTAGGGACTTGGGCAGGTGATGCAGAGTGTGCACTCGTCACCCGGCAGGCAGTCAGAAGGTGTGAGTTCATTGTTTCCAGGAAAGAGGGCAGATTCCTGCGTAGGATTATGGGGTGGCCAGTCCCTGGGTTCTCTGGAATTTCAGTGGCTTAGCCCAGCCAGCCCAGTCCCTCCAGCCCTGGACCACCTGTACACACAGAGTGTCCCTTGGTTGCCCCTGTCCACCATGCTCACCAGCTGACTTCAGGCCGAGCCACTATCGGAGATGAACCAAAGACTCCTTCACTGGTTTCTGAAGGCGCTGCAGGGCTGTGTGGCAGCTCCCTGATGCCCGGCACACACGCATGCACATGTGTGTGCCTGTACACATCCATGGCCTGCACGCTGGGCAGCAGAGTCCCTTCTCTGGGCACACCACCCTCCAAACAACATGCTCCTCGGCACGTCTCCGTGGGTGGCTTAGAACAGCTGCACAGTCAGATATAACTTATACACGAGATAACATGTGTCTCTCTATGTAAACATATATTTTAATTTTTTCTGTAGCTTTTTTTTTTGCAATAATCTTTACATTTAGAGCAGTTGTAAGTTTACAGAAAAGTTGCACATAAAGTACAGGGCTCCCATATAGCTGCCTCCATCTGCACAGACTTCCCCTGTTGACCAATATGGGTGCCTCACTGTTAACTGAACCCACAGCTTGCATTAGGGTGCATGCTCTGTTGTGCAGCTCATCACACAGAATATTCTCACCGCCATACAAATGCCACGTGCTCCTCTAATTCATCTCTCCATCCTCTCCTGGAAGCCCTGGCAACCACTCATCTCTACTGTTTCTATGGCTTTACCTTTTCCAGAATGCCATACCGTTGGAATCATGCGGTATGTAGCCGTCTCATGCTGGCTTCTTTCACTCAGCAATAGGCTTTTACGTTTCCTCCACATCTTTCATGACTTGATAGCTCATTTCTTTTTATCGCTGAGTAATATCCCATTGGGCGGACATATTAAATTAAAGCCCTATAAAAATGCTGACTCCTAAGGATGCAGGCAGGCATCCACAGTCCAGCACTGGAGGAGTTCCTCCATATCTGGCTAATATTTTCCCTGCTCAGTGAATACCCCTTGGCATCACCATTAATTGTAGCTCTTGGGAATTGGAAGCTTTGCTTATTACTTTGAATAAAGGAGTATTCTTCAAGTATTTCAAAAACCAGTGTTAATGGATGGGCATAACGGTGCTAACTGGGTTACCATAAATCGGTACACTTTACTCAAAGACTAAAATTTTGCCAATTCCGAAAATCAAAGGTAACAGAATCTCAAATCTGCCTTGTAAAGCTAGCAAATGCCTATTTATTTGCTTAGCTCTCAAGGAGGCTAAGCAACCATATTTGTGCACATAAGGGATAAGAAAGAATAAAAAGACCAAAATGAAGAGCAATGGATATGGAGGTGAAATGAGAAATGTGATGCGAGGGAGCTGTGTCCAGACGCTGTGGTGACCCCAAAGCAAGTCTGGGGAGGGCCTGACGCTGAGGCTTTCCCTTGAAGTGAGTAATTCTTAAAAGCAGCCGATGCACATACTTATTTCCAGAAATTTACGTCTTTCTAACATAGATACTAAATCTATAAATGCCTCTTAAACCGCCTAACAGGGAAGAGATGCAACGTGAAACATGCAAATAACTGGTGGGAAGCAGAAAGCACGCGTGCCTGGATGTGCCCCCGGACCAGCCTGCAGCCCTCTCCCCTTTCCCCACCAGAGGACACGCGACTTCCGTCCTGCTGGGAAACGTGTTCTGAGCAGCCCCTCTGACCCTGCTGCCTACGCAATAAAATGCTCCAAAATTAGAGCTGTATTTCTATCTCTGCATTGATTTTTCCCAGGCGCGTTCACAATTAATTTGTTGTACAAACAGGCAAAGAACGTCCCCCAGATCACTCCACGCAGCTGAGGATTTATGAAACACGCACCCGGATTAATATTTCCTGCTTAAAAAAAAAAAAAATCGGGCAACTTATAAACTGCCATTACAACACAATGAGGCAATTTAACTCCATTTCGCGCCCAAGTCCGTGATGTGGCAAGCCATCAGGCGAGCACCTTGGTGAAATCCCAGCGGCACCGAAGTGTCTGAGGTGGGGAAAAGAGGTTAAACTGCATATCAAGGGCTGAAGGGCCCGAAAGGATGTGGAGCCCAATTAAACCTTCAGCCCTGCCCTCCCTCGTAAACACTTGCCACTCAACTCTCAGCGGACTGCAGTGCCAGGCAGTCGGAGCGAGGGCCTGGCCGGAACGTTCTGGTAGCGCCCAGCCCGGCCAGCCCTTCTGGGTGAGGGGCGCCACTCCCCCTCGCTATTAATCATCATCTCACTCCAGACACCTGGGGCTGACTCCGACTCCCCCGGTTGCTGTATTGACAATATTCTCTGTTGATTTCCTCATTTTCTCAGCCAAGGCAAGACTGACCTCTTTAAAATTCTTTATAAACGTCAGTAATTGCTGCATCCAACTTCAATTCATTACTTTCCCAGGCCTCATGTATTTTGATGACATGAAAGTTGGCCGCATTTACATGCAAATTGAAGTTTTATATTAATAAGGGCCGGTGAAAAGAGATCGCCTGGTAATTCTCCATTATGACTTTTAAATACATTTGCCCATGTCTCGGCTGGCATTAGCGTGGTCAGACCGTGAGGAAATCATGTTGGTTTGATTGCAATTTTGTTTTCCAATTGAAAGTACAATTTCATCAGGTTTCCCTGTCATTTCTAATAATGACTTAAGTTTGCTTGCTAAATTGGAGAATTCTCTGGCCTTCGGACAGGCTGGGAAACAGGTGAGCCTAGAGCTGCTGGCGAGAAGTGCTTCATTACGGATGCGGGCGACCGCCGACCCCATCACGCTGGTGGGGTGACAGGGCAGAATTACCAAAGTCCCCAGGCAGGAGAGACTGATTATCTTAAGCACATTAACTTTTCTCATAAAACTTTGAAAGTCCAACAGTTCATTTGCTAACATACACTTTGATGTAATGATCAATGGATGCTTAACCTTCCCATTGTGAGTTTGGTAGCTTCCATCTGATTCCATATATTTGTATACTGTGGTATTGAGAAGGGCTGATTTTTTTTTTCCCACTAAAGTAAATTATCTGTATAAATCAAGAGCAACGTTATGTGTCACTGTCATAAATAAAAATATAAGATCTATGATTCCATCTGTTCTGGTTTGCTAATGCTGCCATCATGCAAAATATCAGAAATGGATTGACTTTTATAAAGGGGGGTTATTTGGTTTCAAAGTTACTGTCTTAAGGCCACAAAGCGTCCAAGGTCAGGGGAGACTTTCACTGGAGGACGGCCAATGACGTCTGGAAAACCTGTTAGCTGTGAAAGCATGTGGCTGTGTCGGCTTCAGAATTCTGGTATCAAAATGGCTTTGTCCCAGGATGTTCCTCTCTATGCTGCAGCTCCTCAAAAATGTCACTCTTAGTTGCTCTTGGGGTGTTTGTCATTTCTTAGCTTCTCCAGAGCAAAAGTCTGCTTTCAAAGGCCATCTCCAAATTGTCTCTGCAGCTCCTCTCTCAGCTCCTGTGCGTTCTTCAAAGTGTCCCTCCTGGCTGTAGCAAGCTGGCTCCATCTGTTTGAGCTTATATAGTGCTCCAGTGAACTAATCAAGGCCAATGGGCGGGGCCACACCCCCATGGAAATTATCTAATCAGAGTTATTACCTACAGTTGGGTGGGTCGCATCACTACGGAAACACTCAATCAAAGAATTACAATCTAATCAACACTAATATGTCTGCCCACACAAGATTGCATCAAAGATAATAGCATTTTGGGGGACATAAGACATCCAAGCTGGCACACCATCCAAAATAGAACTTCAATAGAGACATTTTCTAGTTACCCCCAATTAAACTGAATGTGGGTTGTATGTCTAACACCCATGCACTTGGTCAAGATGCTGAAAGGAAGCTAGTGATAAAATCCTCACATGGCAGAGAATTGGAGAAGTTAAATATCAAGGATATTTCAAAATAACTGAAAAGAAATAATTCCCTGATTTTTTGGAAAAAAAATCATTGAACTTCTCCTTGATTCAGTTTACATATTTGAAAATTTTAAGGGTGTATTTTGTAAACCTCTATACTTCATTTCTGCTCCATTCATTTATAAGTCTATGATTTGCTTCTTGTAATGTGATGATTTTGGAACTGGGTGCTATTCTGGGTCAAAATTCACTTTTGCCCAATACAGTGTCCCTTGCCAGCATAGATATGTTCTCCTGTGGTAAACAGGCTTACTGCAGTCACTTGGTTTAGATAATACAGTAACTTCTTAATAAAAAATTCTTAATGCGTTCACGTCTTATCTGAATTGCTTTATCTCTGAGTAGATAAGGCCCTGAGAGCAGGCCAGAGGTGAGCAGAATCACTGGTTCTGCACTAGGAGTCTATTGTCTCTGAAGAGCACAATTACCAGAGAACTGCCTGCACCACCATGCTCAGCTGCTCCCTCTGGCCGTCTAAAGAGAAGCTTTATGCCCTTTATAAATAGGTCCGGGGATCATAGAGAGCCATTGACAGGCACATACAATGGCTACTTATGCAAAACAGACAGAGAGGAGAGTTTACCAGTTCACCGGGTTCTGCTTCTGAAGTTAGGTTTAACCCAACATGCATGGTGATTTTACTTTTTAAATCTTAATACTTGCAAAACTTTCCAAAACAATGACGAGTTGTACCTCGGCAAGGAGAGACTTGATCTGGGGAAACAGAGACCTGCCTCTGCTGGTTGGGGGAGGGGAAGCTTTCCATTGGCTTGCTCTGATGATTGATGTTGAATTGATGACAAATGTTTGATGACTGAATACACTGCTTGGATGGGAGATGCCCAACCTGGTGCCACGTGGGCAGGGGTCTTTCGGTTCGGTTGTTCAAACAATGGTTCTAATGCTTGCTTTGAGCCACCACCTCCTTTGAAAGTTTGATGAAGGCCATGGATCTCTCCCATACTTACACACCTGTTACATTTTGCATACATTCTGGGAGTGTGGAAGGAAGAATAATTGTCTGCTAGAAAATGTCTACTACCTATTCCTGGCACCAGCAAATATATGAGGCTACAGGGCAAGGGAGAATAAAGACTGCGGATGGAGTGCAGAGTCCAGTCAGCTGACCTGAGACAGGAGATGATTCTGGATTATCCCAGTGGGTCCAGTGTGGACAAGGGTACGTAAAAGCAGAAGAAGGAAGCAGAATAGGAAGTTATAGGTATACATAGATACAGAAGTGAAGATGGAAGCAAGTCAGAGCAATGCCATGTGGCAAGGACTCCACCTGCCATTGCCGACTTTAAAGCCAGAGGAAGGGGCCACACAGCAAGGAACTTGCACGGCCTTGAGAACCTGGAAAAGCAAGAGATCAGCTCTTCCCTAGAGGCTCCAGGAGGACTGCAGTTCTGCTGACGACTTGATTTTAGCCCGATGAGATACACCTTGGGCTTTTAATCCACAGAGCTGTTAAGATAATAAATGTGTGTTGTTTTAAGTCACTAAATTTCCTGGTTGTTTCTTACAGTGGCAGTAGGAAACTGACAACTGGTTTGTAGGACTCCTTGAAGCTCATCCTGTGCACTTTCCTAAGGCCTGGATGAAGCAGAGACACAGGGACCCTACAAGCACTGGCGAAGGGAGAAGAAGCAAAACCAGTCATTTCCAAGGGCACCGAGATGCCCCGGTGACAGCCCAGTCTCCCTTCAAGCCTAAGCTGAGCTGCCTCCGCCTGGGAGAATGGGGTTCCCTTTGTGGGCAAGCACCCAGGACACAAGGGGAAATGAGTCCTTAACTCATCCCAACCAAGTGGCAACACAGGGAATGCAACGTTGTGGGGAAAAACAATCCATGACTGCTCGTGAGATGCGCGAACGAGCAATGCGCTCTCCATGCTGGGCTCAGGTCTGGGTATCTCGAGCTCAGTACCTTACGGGCTTCCCTGGCATTTGGTGTGTGTGCAGTTAACTCAACAGGGTTAGAAAAATCTAACCCTAGATTGTGTAGTTCGAGATTGGAGGAGCTGGGCTGTGGTGCTGGGCAGTTCCACCCTCTTCTTCACCTCGCATTACGGCATTCCCCTAGTGCGCATCGGACTGCCCCATTGCTCCTTCTTGGTTTCCTTTCTCAGCCACCTTCTCTCTTCCTGACATCTAAATGCAGGAGGGACTGCAGAGCGGGGTCCAGCCTTCTTGTCTGGGCAAGCAGTCCTCCCACAGGATCGGAGCCAGGCCCTGGTTTCATCACCGTCTCTGTGCTGGGCTCTGGGGTAAAAACCAATCCTTCCCCTGCGTGTCTCCAAGCTGACAGGGTGAACACCTTGAGCTCCCGTCCCCACCCCAAACCCGCCTCCCAGGGTCCCCGTTTCAGGGAAGGCCACTGCCACTCAGCCAGCTGATTATTTCAAGAGTCTCCAAGGTAGCCTCGATTTTCCCTTCCCTTTACCCCCTGCTTTGGTCCCATTGTGATTTCTCCCAACCCTGCCTCCGGAGTTTACCCTGAGCCCTCCCACAGCCTGCTGTGTCCCTCGCTGCAGCCTTGTCCGGGTCACAGCCCTTCCTCCCCTGGGTGATGCCAGGATGGGTGCAGCAGCCCCTCGCTGGCCTCTGCTTCCACTCTCACCTCCGCCTGTCCATTCTCCACTCTGTCTTAGCGTCATCATCTGAAAAAGGAAGTCAAGTCATATCACTCCTCTACCTAAACCCTCCAAAGTCTAAAACAAGTGAAGCCTCACCTCGCTTGCACCTGCCTCCACCTCCTGCACCTGACCTCTCTGACCCCCTCTCGGGTCATGCTCCATTTTCACCTACTCACAGCTGCCGAGACCCGGCACACACGCCCACCCTCGCCTCATGGCTCAGCACTTCTGCTCCCTCTGCCTGGAGGGCCCTTCCGTGGGTTTCTCTCTTCCAGGCTCCGTCTCATCATCGATGCCCCTCTGCAGATGCCCTCTCCCTGGAGAAGCTTTCATTGGTTCCTCTGACTCAGATGGTCCCACACCACTCTCCCTGAGGTTAGCTGGAGTTTTTGTGTGTGTTCACAGAACAAATGAGACCATGTTTCCCCATTCCTTAATTTTCCTGCTTCTTGATTTACGGTCCACTCCACCGTATGCAGGCCCAGTGGGGGAGAGGCTTGGTCTAACTCCTCCAGAGCTCTCTCTCCGGTGTCTAGCTCATAACAGGAGCTCAGTAAATACGGGACAGTGCTGTAGGGGCATTGATAAATGTGGTGTGTCCATTTGCAGATTCCTTCTGGCAACACCAAGATTCCTTGGATGAGTGTGCTTGGCTCAGTCTGCTTCCAACAGAAGTGGTTTCCATAGGGTGTGCACCACCTGGTTGGAATATGGTAGTTGGAAATAAAACTCCTGGAAGATCAATCCTTTGCTCTTTCTTTCATTGACCCCCACTCTCTATTTATCTGCAATGCTCGAGTTTCGTCCATTCGATTAGTTCAGGGACATCACCATTTCCCCCGGGGACTCTGCTTCTCCTGCGTAGCACTTGCTCTCTCTGCTGAACATCCAGACTTACAAACTTTAGTCCTTCATGGTCCCAATCACTCTCTACCTGTCGTTGTCTTTATCCTAGACTGCAAGCTGCAGCAGGTGAGAGCCATAGCAGTGCTCACTGCACAGGAGATGCCCAGTGAGTAGCTGGGGAATTAATGCATCAACAAAGTAAGGCATCATTTACGGTGGCATGGATCCTACAAGGGTGACAGGACACCCCAGTTTGCCTGGGACTGTCTGGCTTTGGCACTGAAAGTTCCATGTCCCCAGAAATCTAACAAACCATAACTGTTGGTCCCCTAGAGATGCATTGTCTTAGTAACACAGCCTCTGTACTGCACCCAGATGGCTTCAGCAATTGTCTTATCCTTTAGAAAGTTTCAGAAGTAGGATGTTCTGCATATTTGAAACATTTGGCTAATAGATGATCAATTTACACAGAAATAGAAATGGTTTTCTTCCTTGGGAAGTTAGTATTTCACTTCCTTCAGGTCTTGAATTAGCCATGAACAGGAAATTGTAGCTGGTGGTAAGCCAGATAACAGGAAGTTTGCTCTAAGCTATTGCTCAGCTTATTCTATCAGTGACTTAAGACTGTGCTGGAGAGGGGGTGGGAGGGGGTGTGGCTGCTCACAAGGGAATTTTGGATCCTGGTTTCTTCATTTGGGACTTTAATTTTACTCTTACTCCTGCCAGGTGCTCGGCAGATGACAATAGAAGTAAGCCGCTGATGCCAGCAGATGACGTTTCTAGTGACAATAGAAGTAAGCCGGCGATGCCAGTGGGACCACTGCATTCAATTCACTCCCCCGGCCCCACCAAAGCAGGGTAACCCTTTATTTTTAACAAAGATGTGTTAACCAGAACGTCAATATATAAAATCAAAAGCATCTCTGATTGAAGCTGAGAAATATTTTGGCCACATGTATTGTGTGTCTATTACCACAAATTACACCTACCACACATGCACAAACACACACCCAAATCTCAAACTTATTTTGTGTGCTAAAATATTGTGGGGAATAAAAATTGTCTAAGAGAATGAAATCAACTTAATCCCCAAACAAACTTATGTTTTCCTTAATTGTGGGCACAGTTTAGGAGATAAAAGGGAACCCTAGACAGCCATCCTTTTTGCCGAGATACGTTATTTAGTAATAAAATTAATAACCCGTTGTGCTTCACTTTTAAACTTTTTGAGTGTTTTCATGTACATTATCTCATTTCACTTTTATAGCTCCCCAGTGAAATGTGTAGTGTTGCTATAATTATCCTCATTTAGTTTTCACATGAGGCAGTTAAGACAGGGACAGGCCACGACGGGACTGAAACAGCGGACTCACGGTTAATTGCTCTTTTTACTTGGTTGCAAAATGACCATCTGCAGTTCAGGAGTTGTTTCATTTTTGGCTACTGTCTAGATAGTTTCATCCCTCTACACTTGATTTTCAATTTTGTGGACTTTAGGAGAGAGCTGAACTTTGCTTGGGGGGTTCTACCTGATCCCAGCTGTCCAGCGGCACTGACTGAGCCCATCAGAGTCTGGAGAACCTTCCGTCCCCTTCTGGGTGTAGAAGAAGTAACTGCTTGGAATATTGTCTCTGAGTCAGGTCATGCAATTTATTCATATGACAGAGCTGAAAATGCTCCCTGCAAAGTTCCACAAGGGCTTGTCAGGGCCCATGTGTATATAGCTCTAGGCTCTCTCTCTCTCTCTCTCTCTCTGTGTGTGTCTCTCTCTCTCTCATTCTAATCCAAAATTCAGTAACTTTTAAAGTCACAGTCCTCTGCCTTCCAGGTTTTCAAAATACCCTTAAAATGCCTGAAATCACAATCACAATGTCACAATGTATAAAAGTGGGGAAAAGAGGTAGGAAGATTTTTTGAGGGTGTAATAAAAGATTCAAGATTGTCTCACTCATTTGACGCAATAGGCTGGTTTAACATATCCCTTTGGATGACCATATTAATTGTGCTTTTAATTTAAAAAATCAGTATCTGTACCCAGAAGGTGCTCAGCAGGAAGCCTGCTCTTAATTCATGCTGAACTGACACGGTCAGCCCCCTCCGGTCACATAAGCCCCAAGAGAGGCTGCGTCTACACTAGCAGCAGAAGCCCTGGGAGAGGCCACATCTACACTAGCAGCAGAGGCAGCATCTATACTAGAAGTAGGGGCTGCATCTACCTCTGTTTCCTGCCAAAACAGAGGGGTACTTAGCAAGTCTCTTCCTAGAGTTATGAACAATGATACTTGCTTATTAAAAGGAATCTTCAGTGTGCTCTGAAACAACTCACATACCTCCCCTTGGGGTGCTCTGTTTCAGGGCAGGGAAGTCACCTCATCATCAGCTCCATCTTGAAGACCGTCCTCCCCGTCCGTCCTCCACCCCTGTGTCTGTAGTGACCAGAGTCATTTTCAAAGCTCTTTGTTGGTTTAGTTGACACGTTCATTTCATTCATGGTTTCTGTGTGCTTGTTTTCCTAACAAAACACTGACTACCATCTGTCTCACATTGGAATGTATCTTAAGACATTTTAACTCTAGAATATGAGAATGGTCATCCTTGACTCATTTTCCAAAGACACAGGCCCTGGGGGCACACCCGCACCTGGCCTGGAGAGCCCGTGGCCCTGCTTCCCATCCCACCTGGCAATGCTGTTGCTGAATTTGTCCCCTGTCCCTGTTGGGGTGACCGGACGTCATGCAGCCCACATGGCTTCTGCATGCTCGGCTCTCCTGCACACATGGCCACTCCTGTGGAGGTCTGCGTGCCTCCCTCCCTGTAATATCTGATTTAAACATGGCCTTGCAGCCACGTCACATCTCATTTTCTCCGGGGCCTGCATGGGAGACGGGGGTCATCACAGAGCCAAGGCTGAGCACAAATATATCACAACCGATCACAGCAGCCAGGGCCCGGAAGGGAACCTGCCCACCAGGGGCAGCCAGGGGCAGCCAGGACCCCCGGGATGGCAGCAATGGGGCTGAAGCACCTCCCCGCACCCTGAGGGTGAGGTCTGAGGTAAATGGCATGACTGTGGGACCCTCTGGGCCCGGACGAGGGTCTCCACTCCCTCAGGACAGGTCCCCTGTGCTCTGGAGCTGGGATCATCCCCTTTTCTATAGGCTTTCCCCTTTTCTTCCTCATTTTTTATTTTGGTGCCCAAGCAGGTGGGCTCCCAGCGCACCATCGTTGGCTGTTCAGCCATGTCTGCACCCTGCCCTAAACTGCACTTGTCAATTTAGACAGACCACCCGGGAAGAGGACAGAAATCATCTGCTGGTTTGTTTTATTTGTTCCTCAGCCTTTGCAATTTGCAGTCTAATAATTTCATTTCCAAAGGAATAACTGTCATGGAGCTGTTCTCTGTTTACTATTAAAATAGGGAGAAACTTATTAAATCTTTGGCTGAAAGGAGCCTCCTCCCTCCCTCCTTTCCTGTCTCTCTTTTATTCCCCTTCTCTTTCCCTCCCTTCCTCTCTCCCTCCCCTGTCCCTCTATATAATGGATGCAGGAATTCTCCAGAATATGGCCCAACCCCTCTAGAAACAAGTTCCACCCAATCATGTGTTGACTTTCTTCCAGATAACGATGGCAAAATCTTCATATAGGTGTAAAAGTGAATATCAGGCTAGAAAGACTCATTCATATGTGGACAGATACTTCATTTCTGAGGAATCAGGGAGATTGTCAAGGGGGACAGTCCCTTGCAACCTACATCTTTCCAACATAGGCACTTTCTGAAAATATCTAGACATGAATTTGGCCGACGTGGAGAGTGGGGCTGCTCCCAGCGCCGGCTGCTGACCGGCCCATGGAAGTCCAGCTTGGCTTTCTGGCTCCATGACCTGGAGGGTTTGCACAGCTGCAGGGCCTCAGGTCTCTCAGCCACCCAGGAGTTACCTTCCCTCACAGGCATGGGGTGAACATTAAGTGAAGTTTTAATATCAACCTGTGCTATGGGTTGAAAGCCCCAAAAAGACGTGCTTGAGTCCTAATCCCTGTCCCAGGGATGTGGCCTTATTTGGAAATAAGGTCTTAGAAATGTCCTTGGTTAAGATGAAACCTAACTGGATTAGGGTGGGCCTAATTCAGTGTGATGGGGTCCTTAGAAAAAGAGGAAACTTGGATGCAGACGCAGGCTCAGAGGGAGGAAAAGACCATGTGTGATGGTTGGTTCATGTGTCAGCCTGGCCAGGTGACGATGCCCAGGTGTCTGGCCTAACTGCTACTGCAAGGACATTTGTGCCTGGTTAATAAACCAGAAGGCTGGTTTATTAAATCACCAGTCAATTGGCTGCAGCTGTGACTGTTACATCAACAAAGGGTGTGTCTTCTTCAATGAGAGAATGCAGTCAGCAGGATTTAATCCAATCAGTTGAAGACTTTTAAGGGAGAAAGATAGAGGATCTTCACTTCTTCGGCTAACTAGCGAAGCGTTTCCTGAGGAGTTCATCCAACATCTTCATTGGAGTTGCCAGTCTGCTGCCTGCCCTATGGGATTTGGACTTGTGCATACCCACAGTTGCATGAGACACTTTTATAAATCTTATATTTATAGATATCTCTTGTTGCTTCTGTTTCACTAGAGAATCCTAACTAATACAACTTGGTACCGGGAGTGGCTCTTGAAAAACATAATCTTAAAATGGGCTTTTACAAATGGTTTTCTACTCTGATTAGCTTCAAAGGCACTGATGACTCCGTTTCCAATAATCAAGATGGCACTGACAGTCCATGGTGTGAGTTGGCAATGGAGACATGCAAAATATCACTGTTTGATTCTCCTAATCATAGTCTATGACTATGATTGCTTATGTACAAAGCAAGGCTCTGGGTGACAGTGTTTTTGATACCTTAACAGAGTTTTGCAGAGTTAAGAGGTATAACAATGTTGGCTGGTTGCTCTTAGATATGCTGGACAAAGTTGTAAGAGAAAGGGAGGAGCTAAAGTTTTCAAATTTGAAACTTAAGTGCTGTATGACAGATGTAAAGGTTTCTACGTGTGCCCTGAAAGAAAATTTCACTTCCTGTGGCCGCAGACTTGAGATTTCTGAAAACCAGACCCAGAGTCTCATTGTGCGAGTAGCAGATATACAACATAAACTAAAATCTTGACCTTGCAGGGTGTCTGCTGTTCAAGTAAAGGCATTGATTGGAAAAGAATGAGATCCTGAAACTTGGGATGGGGACATATGGATTGATAATAATGGAAGTGAGGACATTGGAACCCTGGATTCTGCTGAGTCATTGTTAGATATACCTGTAGTGGTCTGTCCTGAGGAAGCAGCCCCCTCCCCACATCCAGCCTGCCCTGAGGAGCCGGCCATCCAACTTCCACCTAAAGAGATTAACCCTTCAGTGCCTGCTAAACCTGTAATCACCTCCCCTGAGGAAGCAGCCCTCACTCCTCTATCTGGATAGATTAATTCTGTTTCACGAGATGAAACTGCAACAGAATGTCCTGATGTAAATGGCTTGAAGGATATTTCTAATCCTTTTAATGAGCCCAACCAGTCTTTGCTTCAAGACCTATAACTAGACTAAAGTCCCAATAGGCCCCGAAGGGTGAGGTACAAAGTGTGACCCATGAGGAAGTATGCTATACTCCAAAAGAACTGTATGAGTTTTCCAACTTATGCAGACAGAAACCAGGGGAATATATGTGGGAATGGATATTAATGGAGTGGGATAATGGTGGAAGGAATATAAAGTTGGATTGGGCTGAATTTACTGATATGGGCCAACTAAGCAGAGATTCTGTATTCAATGTTGTAGCTCAAGGGGTTAGAAAGGGCATTAGCAGTTTGTTTGGGTGGTTGGCTGAAACATGGATCAATGGGTGGCCAGCATTACTGGAGGTTGAAATGCCAGAACTGCCCTGGTACAATGTGGAGGAGGGAGTTCAAAGGCTTAGAGAGATTGGAATGTTAGAGTGGATTTATCATGGAAGACCTGCTCACACAGCCCTGGAATGTCGAGAGGACACACCTTTTACCAGAACTGTGAGGAATAAATTTGTGATACTAGCTCTGTCATCCCTGAAGAGCTCTGTAGTTGCCTTTCTCTGTAGGTCAGATATTACTGTGGGAACTTCCGTCACTGAGCTGGAGTCCTTAAACACAATGGGATAATTGGATCCACAGTCAGTAGAAGCCACATGGCAGCAGTTAATCGTCAAAGACAAGGTGGGCGTGGGTACCATAATGGAAAACAGGCTCAAGGCAGCATTCAAAATAATCTGACTCACAGAGATTTATGGAGTTGGCTAGTAGATCATGGAGTATCTAGCAGTAAAAATGAGGGGCAGTCTACTAAATTCTTGTTTGAGCAGAAGGATTCTAGGTCAAGTGAACAAAAGTCTACCTTGAATTACAAAATAAAAGAGTCATGGCCCATTAATAAATTTCCAGACTTGAAACAGTTTACAGATCCAGAGCCCCTTAAATGAGGGGAAGGCCCAGGTACCCTTGGGGAAGGACCCTTTAACACTGCCCAAAATTTATACTGTTAGTCTTCCTCCCAGCTTCCCCAGGGAGACTGAACATTGGGGAAAAGGAAATGATCAGATATTTTAGGGATTATTAGATACTGGTTAAGAAGTGACATTAATTCCAGGAGACTGTGTGTGCTCTGAATCGGTGTGCACTCTATGGTGCTGTTTCTCCCGTAGCCAGGATTCATGGGTCCAGGAATCAAGGGGTGGAAACAGGAATAGCACCACTCACTATCACTCCTAGTGATCCACTAGGGAAATTTTTTGCTTCCTGTCCCTGCAAGCTTAAGCTCTGCTGGTGTGCAAGTCTTTGTTCCAAAAGAAGTGCTTCCACCAGGAAACAACAATTCTATTGAACTGAAAGTTAAGACTGCCACCTGGCCACTTTGGGCTTCTGAAGCCTCAGAATCAACAGGCAAGGAAGGGGATTACTGTACTGGCTGGGGTGATTGATCCTGACTATCAAGGGGAAATAGCACTGCAACTACACAATGGAAGTAAAGAAGAGTTTTCCTGGAATGCAGGAGATCCCCTAGGGTGTCTCTTAATACTGCCATGCCCTGTGATTATAGTCAATGGAAAACTGCAGCAACCCAATCCAGGCAGGACTACCAATGGCCAAGAAACTTCAAGAATGAAGGTTTGGGTCACCCCACCAGGCAAAGAACCATGGCCAGCTGAAGTGCTTGCTGAGGGTAAAGGGAACATGGTATGGGTAGTGGAAGAAGGTCGTGATAAATATGAACTATGGCCACGTGACCAGTTACAGAAACAAGGACTATTATGGCATGAATATTTCTTCCTTGTTTTGTTATGAGTATGTTTGTATTTCTCTGTAAAGCAAATATCTTTGCTTTCTTCTCTGTCTTATTCCCTTATCGTATGACATAAGCTGTGTTGTTCATTTTGCAGTATTTAAGTTAAAGTAATCAATTTTAAGAGTTAATGTCACCCAAGGACTTGCACCCTATTCTGGAGAGATTTAGTGCACTTCTGGTTGTACGGTGCACAGTGGAGTATTGTTATGTGAAAATATGTCTGTTATTGTTCTCTCCTTAGAGATAAGGTATGGTTTAAGGTGATGTGTATAACTGCCAAGTTGACAAGGGGTGGATGTGATGCTTAGGTTCATGTGTCAACTTTGCCAGGTGATGGTGTGCAGGTGTCTGGTCAAGGAGGCACTGGCCTGTTCCTGCAAGGACATTTGTGGCTGGTTAATAAACCAACAGGCGGGTTTATTAAATCATCAGCCAATTGGCTGCGACTATGGCTGATTACATCAACAAAGGGTGTGTCTTCTACAATGAAAGAATGCAGTCAGCTGGATTTAATCCAATCAGTTGAAGACTTTTAAGAGACACAGACGAGGACCTTCACTTCTTCTTCAGCTGACCAGTGAAGTGTTTTCCGAGGAGTTCATTGAACATCATCACTGGAGTTGCCGATCTGCTGCCTGCCCTATGGGATTTAGACTCGTGCATCCCCACAGTAGCATGAGACACTTTTATAAATCTTATATTTATAGACAGCTCTTGTTGATTCTGTTTCCCTAGAGAACCCTGACTAATACACCATGTGACGATGGAGGAGGCAGAGTCTGAACCATGCAGCTGCAGCTGAGGAAAGCCAAGGATGGCCAGAGCCACCAGAAGCTGGGGGATACCAGTGGGGACCCTCCCCTGGCACCTGGCCTAGCTTGCTTGAAGCAAGACACCTTGGTTTCAGACCTATGGCCTGCAGGCCTGTAAGAGAATAAATTCCTATTGCTTGAAGATGTCCAGCTGTGGTCCTTTGTTTGGGCAGTCCTGGGAGGTGGAAATGCTGTGCCACCCCCACTGCCCAGACCATGGGAGGATAGAGATGCCATGCTGACCCCACTGCCCAGCCCACAGGGAGGTGGAAATGCTGTGCCAACCCCATTGCCCAGCCCACGGGGGGATGGAGATGCTGTGTTGACCCCACTGTCAAGCCCACAGGGAGGTGGGGATGCTCTGCTGATCCCACTGCCCAGCCTATGGGGGGGATGGAGATGCTGTGCCAACCCCACTGCCCAGCCCATGGTGGGGATAGAGAGGCTGTGCTGACCCCACTGCTCGACCCAGAACAATTCCCAATAGATGGATGGCTATGATGAATCCCCTGTGCTAACTCACTTCCTCAACAGGGGCAATAAACAACTTTATGTGTTGGTCATAGCCTTGATTTATGGAATGGCTGGAGAAAAATCTGGATCTTGCCCGCCTTCCTTCCTTCCATCCGTGCCAGCCCTGCAGGACTCTGGAGCTTTCCACAGCATTCCACTCTCCGCGTCCTCACTGGCCCCTTGTCACTCACCCTGGCTGATGCTGAGCCTTCTGCATCGCGAGAAGATCCAGGTCTCCAGGTCAGTGAGGACTTGCTGCTGGCTGCTGCATCCCCTACACCCCAGGCTCTGGCCATTGCCATCTCCTGCTTTGTCCTCTCTTCCTTCTCTGCAAGTGGAGGGAGGAAGCTTATGGGAACTCAGTGAGCTTGTTGGGTTCAATGGACTTAATTTCCTTCATTTCCTGAGCCTTTCCCTCTGAGCCCCCTTGTCTACCTCCTCCTCGCTCCCTCCTTCTCGTCACCTCCCCCCAGGCAGCCCCTACCCAAGAGTGAGGGCATCACCAATGCTTCTGGGCAGATGGTGCTTGGTTTCCTCTTGGAACCTGTTGCCCTGTGTGGGTTGACAGTCGGAGCAAACAGTAGAGGGAATTGTAAGTGGGGATTGGGACGCAGGTTTTAACTTGGGTGGGGAGGAGCCTCACTGAACGGTGACTTTGGGCAGATGGCAGAAGATAGCGAGGGAGAGAGCTGTGGGATGCCTGAGAAAAAGCCTTCCAGATGGAGGGCAGAGCAGGCGTGTCCTGGAGCATCTGGGAGAAGTGAGGGCTGGCGGTGAGAGGTGTGAGCTGGGAGAGTTGTGGGGTGAGGAGGGCTGGCCCTGGAGTGGCATCATTGGCACTTTGGCTTTTCTTCTGGGTATAATGGGGACCCTGAAAGGCGGTGAGGACTGTGACATCTGAGCAACACCTGTCACAGACTCTCGGGCTGTTAGGTGGGGACGAGGTGAAGGGATGAAGACAGACACGGGGACCCATGAGGGTTGACCCAATAATCCAGGGAGATGACAAGGGACAAGAGCACGCCCTGGCAGCACAGGGTCCAGCAAGTGCAGTGACCACACCGGAAGCCCCGCATCTCTAGAGGGGTTTCCACCCTGAGAGCAGGTCTGCTCTGAGCATAGCCACCACGGACATGGGGTAAGACCCCGCGGGGGACGTGGCCCCACAACAGTCCGTGTTGTTTCCTTCTATATTTGTTGTCTCCTGGCAGAGAGGTCCAAGTGATAATGTTAAAAAAATATACTTATCATGCAGTAAAAAAAATTACTCTCTTCTAGACAAAGGCAGATAACAAAGGGCACTTAAAATACAAGAGTGTTACCATGGGCTTTGGGTTCACTATAGTCTATATGAACACACCAAGTCAAATATTTCAAGGCCTTCTTTGTGGTTCTTTTTATTAAAACTCACTTTGATCTGCCATCCCCAAGAACGCTGGTCCCATAAATCACTTTTTTTTGAAAGGGGGCATTTAAATTTCCAAAGCGCAGCATCCATTATGAACTGTATCAGTGTTGTTGAAACGCCCTGTGCTCCTCAATAGGTTCTAAGACCTTGGGTGATTGTCTTTATTATAAGACTCATGCACAAATCCCTGCACATGAAATGTTTAGACTTTTGTTTTTAATTATTCATGAAATGTGCAGAAACATGGTCCAATGCACATTTGAGTAAAATTCGCTGATGTCCCTGAACAAATCATAAACACCTCACTGGGGTGTCTGGGAGGCAAGCCTCTTCTCTAATAGGTGGTTTATTATAATCTGCAACTGCAGAAAAAGCAGGGAGCTCGTGGGGATGTGCTCCGGACACCCAGTCTCAGGGCAGGCTCAGCTGTAACACCTCGACTGTCACAACTGGGGGGATCACAGTGAGCAGAACTCACGGACTCAAAATTAACCACACACCTTTGGCACTGAAGCAGCAACTTAGTAATAATGGTGTCTCATTTCTGGTGCAAGAATAAAACTTCTAAACCTCTGCTAAAACCCCAGATGTAGGGCAATCTGAGCAGAAGGCAGGAGGAATCTACTGAAGAGGTCCTATATCCTCTGGGTGGAATAAGCGGTCTTCTAAAGGCGATGATCTGAGATGTTTCTCTGGAATGGCCTCCAGATTGAGTGGGGCGTTCACAGAGGATGAAAAGAGCAATACTAGGGTGTTAAAATGGACAGGTCACCCACACAAGGCAAGCTATCATTAGGAAATAAGTACACGGAAAAATGCTCTAGCTAGTCACCGAAAACAAGACATACATTTTAACAGGTTCATCCACTTACGGTTGGTGTTATTTTCCCACCACGATGACTGCCATGCGCTCTTTCGGGTTCGGAGGATACAGTGATAAAAGAAACTGGCAACTCCCTGCCCCCATGAGGCTTATATTCCAGTGGAGAGAGATGGACAAACAAACAGATATATATGCAATCCATCAGGTAATAAGACCAAGGGAGAAAAACACAGCAGAGTCAGGTGCAGACTGTGGGGATTTTCCTTTTCTCTGATAAGAAGGCACCTGGAAGATGCCTGAAGGAGTAAGGGAGGAATCCACATTACATTCAGGATCCCTGGGCAGAGGGGAGAGAAAGTGCCCGTGGGGAGGGTCTGCTGGTAAGCAAAGGGGCAGGAAGGAGGCAGGGTTGGGGGAGCAGGGTGATAGCTGGAGAGAATATGAGGTGCGGAGACCCGAGAGGAAGCTGAGGGGCTGGGCAGCCCTGAGATGGTGTCATTCGGTGGGTGACTTCTTTCACGCAAGCCTGTGTCTGTGAGATCATCCATGGTTTTGGAAGTAGTTGTCACTGATCCATTTTATTGCTCTATTGTGTTCCATTGCATGGTCATTCCACAGTTTATCTACTCTGCTCTTGATGGCCATTTGAGTTGTTTCCAGTTTCTGCCTGTTAGGAGCTATGAGGCTCTCCACTCTTCTACATGCCTTTTGCTGCACAAATGTTTTCCTTTCTGCTCATTGTAGACCCAGGAGTGCAATTGCCTTATTGTGGGACATGCATCTTCAGCTGTAGTGGATACAGACACTCCTCCCAGCGGCTTATGAGTGTTCTATTGCTCCATAACCTCAACAACATTTGATACTATCAGTCTCTGAATTGGACCATTTAGGTGGGTCTGGAGGTAACTCAATGTTGCTTTGTTTCTCAAATTCCAGATGCAAATAACTTGAGGTGCGTTTTCAAAACTTTTATTGGGGGTCCTCTTTTACGAGTGTCTCTTAAAGAATCTTGATTAATTTGCTGTTGGATTAATTCCTCTTTCTCTTGATTTTTTTATTTTCAAAGAGTTTTGTTTGATAAACAGAAATACCCATTTTCAATGTAGTACAATTTACAAATCTTTTCCTTATGGGCAATGTGTGTCTGTGCACATGCATGTCCTATTTAAAAAATCTTTCTCTGTCCTAAGTTCATGAATTTATTTTTGTATATTGTCCGTAGAGTCTTTGCTGTCTTGCTTAGCATATATTCACAAGTTAAGAAATTGATTTATGTGTAGGGTTTGAAGTTAGTCAGTCTTTCAAATCACATACACACAACACACGGAAACACAAAATCTGCTTGGATTTATTGCAAATGCAGTAAATCTACAGATTAACTTGGGAAGTACTGATATATTTATATTACTTATTCCTCCAATCAATGAACATGGTATATATCTTTCAATTTATTTGCATTTTTATTATTTTTAATGCCAATCATGTTTATAGCTAGCTTTGGTAGTAGAATTAAATAATTTTACTAATTATATTTCTGGGTAGCTGATGTACTCACTGCTATGATACATGTATTTATAAATAAAATGTTGTTTTCTATTAGTTATTGACGTAGTTTTAAAGGAGGAGCTGGACTGCTCTCTGACAACAGAATGTGTAGAGGCAAAGAAAACCAGCTGGGAGGGTGGTCAAGGGACAGCACAAGTCACATAAACTAGGAAAGCAAGTGGTTAGTAGGGAAGACGGTGAGAATTAGTTGAGGTCTGAGTCTAAGTTTAAGGTAGAGATGACAGAATTTTGTCATTGGGGTACATATAGAGTGAAAAAGAGAGGGTTTATTGATGACACTAAGATTTTAGTTGAGCAAATTGAAGAATGTAGTTGCAATTTAGTGGGGTGGGGAAGACGGTGGGAGGAGAGATTCAAGGACAAACACTGACCATTAGTTTTAAGATGTGTAAAGACTGAGAGGTTTCTTAGACATCCAAGTGGAAACACTGAGAAAGCAGTTGGGTTTCGTAAATGATAGTTTAAAGGAGAAGCCTGGACTGGTTGTATATTTTGTGTCATATTATATAGGTTGCATTTAAAATAATAGGCTAAATACAATATCTGAACTGAAAAGCTCATTGGTTTGATTTAAAAGTAGGCTGGACACAGAAGAAGACAAAATGAAGAAACTTGAAGAAAGGTCAGTATATAGTATCCAAATTAAGTACAAAATCCTAGAAACAGTAAAATAGAGCACTAGGGACAAATGAAGCAGTGTTTCATGAGAGAGAATGAAACGGAAGCAATATTTGAAGAAATAATAATCAGGGGCTTTCCAAATGATAAAATACCTTGAGTCACAGAGTTAAAAAGCTCAACAAACTGAAAGCGAGATGTAAAGAAAACTATATCACATCATTGTCAAACTGTTTTAAAGCAAAGATGTAGAAAAAATATTAAAAGCAGTCATGAATGGGAAGGAAAACATCCATTATATTCAGGGCAACAACAACAAGAGAGAAGACAACAATACGATCTTTCAAAGCTTTAATTTTTTAAGAAATGCCTATCCTAAATTTTATTCTCAGTAAAAAAATATTGTTCAAAGTTTTAAAGGAAAAAAAAACATGTTCTTAGACAAAAACTGAGAGTATTTGTTACCATCAGACTCACAGTATTAAAAATATTAAAAGATCTTCAGACCCAGAGAAAGTAATTCCAGGAAGAAGCGGAGAACTGCCTAAAAGGAAGAGATAAGATATTGTCTGTTTAAAACAAAAATAAGAAAAATGTCTTAAGAGGGTCATAACATACATGGAAATAAAATATATGACAGTAAGAACACAATGTCAGGTGATGCTAAATGGCGTCAAGCTGCCATTAGCAGTTTCCATTATTTGGGATGTATAAAAATACTAATTTAAGAGGGACAGTGATCTTAATAGATTATGGATACTGTTTTTAATTTTAAAGGTGATCACTGAAGGAATGATACTAAGACATAAAACTAAGAAGCATATAGCGGGAGTACAATGGAATAAGATAATATCTGATTAATTTAAAAGCGTGGTAGTGCTGTAAAAATAATACATAATTATGAAGTAGCATTTATCTTTGGAATGTGAGGATTATTTCACATTAGAAATCTATCAATCTAATTCATTTTATATTAATATATCAAAAACATATTCTCCTTAAAAGCAGAAAAATTATAAAATCCCATATTCGTTAAAACAATGTGTTAGAGAACTAGGAAGACTTCCTTATTCCAATAAATCTACCAACAATTTATAACCAATACCATTCTTGATAATTGGAGATGGAAAGCATTTTTTAATAAATCAGGGAGAAAGCAAAGCTGCCCACCATCCCCAACTATTTAAGCTTTTTACAATCCTCAAACCAAAGCAGTAACAAAAGGAAAAGAAATATTCTCATAGGTGTTGGTAAGGGTGAGATACTATGCTCATTATTTATAAAAGACATAATCTATGTTGAAAATGTAAGGAAATAACAAACATTTGCAAATTATAAGAAAGTTTACGAAAACTGCTGGATATAAGATCAACATAACAAAAACAAAAAAGATAGTCATCGTATTCACCAATCCTCCAAAAGTAAGTGAAAAATATACATTTTACTATAACAATAAAAACTCTAATTTATCTAAAAATAAATCTATGCAAGTATGACTAAGAACTTAATGGGAAACATCGTCAGCGTTCATTGGAGTCCCTAAACACAGCCTCTCCAGCAGTACTCTCACTTTTGTGTGCGTGCGCTCTGTAAGGAAAAGGAAAAAAAGAAACCGAAAGCCCCTACTGTCAGAAGAGCGTAAGTTCCTGGATGCTGTTCTTGAGTGGGGCCTGGACGGGGCACGTCGTCACACCCCTGGGCCGGCCCTGAGCCCCGTCTTTTGTGAGCTGTGACACTCTGGCCAATCATTTCGTCTCTTTGTGCCTCAGCTTTTTTGGGAAAATGCTGATTTCAGAGTTGCTGTGAGTCGAGGTATAAGAAAGTGCGATGCTTGCCCAGCCAGGGCTCTGACATGTTAGCGCTCTCACAATCGGGCACAGACGGTTACTCTCCGGCCCCAAATCAAAACCAGGTAGATTTTTTACCCTTGACAAGAAGATTCTAAACTTCACTTTGAAGCCTAAACAGACAAGTATTAATAAGAAAATGTTTAAAAATAAGGGTGGTGGCTGGGACACGTTGGTCACGATTTTGGATGGCATTGTTTCTGATACAGTGATAACCCGAATAGCACTAACGGATGATCAGCAGACGAGAGCAGAGCTCCGAGACACAGCCTCTTGCGTTTTGGAACTTGTCATCTGGCCACAAATGCACCAAAGGAAGGGAAATTTAGAAAATAGTTTCCAAAATTAAGTATTTGAAAAAAAAATGTCATACTCAAATTATATCCTTTGGAAAAAAAACATTTTTAAATAGATTAAATAACTACTATAAAGAGTAGGATTTTTTTTTTATCTGATCTGGGCAAAGAAATGTTTCAAGCAACATTTGGCAATGAAAGAGCTCCAGGGTATGACATAAAAGACTTCAATTAGTCAGATTATTATTAATAATACATAATTTCTCCTAACACTCACTGAACAAAAGATGAGCATGCAAGTACAAGAAAATAAATAAAAACACCCAATAAAATTATGACGTAACTGCTCAACGTTACTGTATTTGGGTGAAATGTGAGTCAAAGCAGCTGCTCTGCTTGCTTGGTGTCTAGGAGGTGAAAAGCTTTGTCCGGTCCAGGATGTCCTGAGCTGCCAAGGTTTTGGTGGGATTTTAAATGTGGGTCAAATTTTCTCTAGAGCACGTTGAAGAATGTAGTAAGAATTTTAGCACATCCACAAATTCTAGCCCGTCAATTTCACTTAAAAGGTGACTCCTAAGGAAAAGTTCATAGATTCAGTCAATAACGTGAAGCTGAGATAGTTGTCTCAGCCTTGTTTGTAAGTGTGAAAAACTGGCATCGACCAAAACATCCAGAGACAAGGAAAGTTACAGTGGAGAAAAATTGGAAAAAATAGGGTTCATAGAGATTGTCTTTCCAATTGGCTCCAAAGATAAATGTAAAAATAGGACAAAAAAGAAATGTTTGAAACGTTAACCGCCTACCTCTATTTTTACAATGAAAATAATATAATAATTTTGTAGTTAAATAAATATTATTGCAATTTTGTACATTAACTTTATTTAACATATACTGTGACCCTTTAAAAGACATATCTGTGGGCATTTACAGGGGGAGGGGTGGGCAGTAGAAGAAACTGAACAAATAGGGTCCCTGTGAAAACCCTCACACGAGCAGAGTCAGGAGCTGCCCCCGGCCAGGGCTGGGGTCTCCCAGGCTTCCTGTCCCCGGAGGCAGATGCCCAGTGGCCTCCAGCAGCGCCAGCAGCTCCCCTTGGAGCTCCACTGTCAACTCAGTAGCGTGAGCCTCAGGATGGGCTCCAGGCGCCATGCTTCCTTTCGTAAACTTTTTAGAGGGTGTGTCTCTCGAGCAGGGGCTGAGTGAGAAGCTGGTTGTGCCCTGAAGTACGCTGACTTGCCTGCTGCTCCGAGAGTCCCTGTATTTATCTTTGTTGGTCAACTTCTATTAATGAAACCTCAGGATTGCGGTGCAGCTCGAGTGTGTGCCCATAGGTGTTAGGGAGACAGTACACACCCTGCCAGGACCGGGCCTCACGACGAAAGAGCCCCGCGGCGTGCCTGCCGACTCAGGGGCCTGCACTGAGCACTCTGGCTGGGCGATTATCAAACTGAGCCTTGCAATGTTCAAAGGGACGTGCCTGCCTCTCTAAGACCTGACCTGCGGCTGCCCCTCCTTGGAGTGCTTCCCACACCCAGGGGACTCCTGTTGCAGAATCTGAGCCCAGGCATGCCCCCCACCCAGCGGGCATAAGAGATGGGGCTGCGAATTAGAGGTTCAAGTCACGCGTTAGGGCTCCTGGGTGCAGGTCAACGGGACCCAGCCCTGGGTGCCGGGGAGGACACTCCCTCCCCATAGCAAAATAAAGAAACATCTAATTTTAAGTCAATGTGTTACGTTCAATTAACCTAAGGGAATTGTCCCATATTCTGCAGTGCAACAGAAAACAACTTCAGCAAGTCTGTCGGTATATTTGAAACAATGATATGCAAATAAGGAACAAAGGTTCCAGAGGCGCATGCCCCCGTGATGAAGGTATAGATGTGGGTAGAGAAATGCAGAGCCAATAAGTGTGCTTTGTGGAGATGCCAAGGGTGAGGGGTCACACAGGTGTGGAAACATCCTGCATGAAGGGGCTCAGACCACAAAGTGAGGGAGGGATGAACATGCAAATGGCCAAGCACCAGCGTGCTGGCCTGACTTTATCTCAAGGATTTTTGTTCTTTTACTCTTTGCTCAATAACACTTTTTCTTACTGAGCTATACCACCAAGAGAGAAGATTCAGAAGATCAAAGTCTGAGCAGCTCATCTGGGTTCTCAAGCTTCTGTGTGCATAAGAATAACCCAGGGAACCTGTTAAAAATGCAGATTCTGGGGCCCTGCACACCCTCCCCCCACAAATCAAACTCTGGTTGTGGGACTTGAGAATCAGGATTTTCATCCTGCTTCCCAGATAAGAAGAAGTGAAGAACAGATCATCTCATACTTAGGGAGATTCAGTTATGGTAAATGATCATAATTCTACTATTTGCAAAAGTTATTTAGCCATTGATTTAATTTATTTAGAGAGTACTTGTAAAAACTTGATAATTAACTGAGTATTTAGATAATCACCACATTTCTTTGTCTGGATATTCATACAGAAGCAGTGCCGCTAATCCGTAGATGCCCCCCAGTATATTGACGAAGATGAAATGGATGTAGCCTGCTTTTGTGAGCCCCCAGCAGCTCTCATCCATGCAGTCTTTCCATGCAGCGTTACTGGGAGGAATTGGAAAGACTTTATATGTACACAAATTACCTCGCATGCTGTCTGGTGCCAAGTAAATGCTCAATGAATGACTCAATAAATTAGCTTCAGGGGATGATGATGATGATGTAATAGCAAGGACATAGGCACTGAAATCAGAAACCTAAGTATGTAATTCCATGAATTGACGTGTGTGCTCTCCAGTGCTTGAAAAGGGCAGGCAAACAGTGTTGCAAAGCCACCATTGTTATAATCACGGCTGTTGTTATAATTCTTCTTTTCCATTCCCACTGCCACCAACCAATTCAAGGTCTCATCATCTCCCACCGAACTCCTGCCAGAACCTTCTCCTTTGCTCCCACCCAGCCTCCCATCCCTCTCCAACTAGAGAGTTCTGCATGTGCAAAACAGTCAGTTCATGCCTGCAGCTGAACTAACCTGAGCTTGTCTCTATAGACTTGGTTGCATTTCTGCTTGCTCTAACACCTGAAGTCCCCCCATCTTTGTGCAGAACATAAAGACTAATCACTGCTACACCAATTCTGGACTTACCGACCTCTTGAATATCCACACACTGATATTCAGCTTCAGACACTCAAACCCTGACAGTGCCATCTGCCAGCTGCCAGTGTGCATGGCATTGACTCTGTCATCAAAAGGAGCATCCTTCTCTTCCCAAGCATACCTCTTCCTTGAGTTTTCCTCAACCTGACCTTCCTCACAGGGCTGTCCCAGGATTGAGCCATCCTTGTCTCCTCCCTCATTGCACAATAGTCTGCTGGAGGGACTTTTCCAATTTTAAGGGAACTTCTTCTCTCCTATATTGCTCTCCCAATTCCTTGCCATGCCCGTCCCCTGTGTGTGATGATAGGGCCTGTCCATTTCTCTTATATTTCCCATATCAGACTCAAATATGGTAGACTTTCAATACATAATAACAGTTAATGTTTATAAGAACTTATTCTGTTCTGGTACTAAACTCGACCCAACTTTATTATTCCCATTAAAATGGCACTCTTATTATTCCCATTTTAAAGATGAGGAGACTGAGGCACAGAGAAGTTAGATGGTTTATCTGAAGTCTCACGGTAATGAAGCCCTGGAGCTGGGAGTCTGACCCCAGAACCTATTCTTCTAACCTCCTTATGGTCACTGAGTCATTGATAATTTTGAGTTCACCTACCAAACCTTAATCTATGTGTGTCATGTGTGTATCTAACATCTTCTTTCTCTGGAATTTTCCCAGCCATGGTCCTTCTCTCTTGTAACTGGCAGCACCTTCTCACATGCCTGGCCAGAGAAGGGCACCTACCGGTGGCCCTGAAGTAGAGTGAAGCACCAGGATTGAAGGTGGGCCACATGGGACCTGGGTCACCAGAGCACCACGCATGCCTGTATAAGGAGAAAGAGTCCCTGACCTTCCACTGTCACCTGAGAATGCTCTGAAGCCACAGACACCTGCTATAAGTGGCTGTCCACAGGCTGCGGGCCCCCAAGGCCTGCTGCGGTGATAAACCAACAAGATGACGCAGCGAGATGAGCAATACTGCTGTCTTCTCCTGAGGGCCGTCAGCCTGGATTGCCTGGCTGTGTCCTGGGCAACCAAACTGCTCTCACCTGGGCAGTGAGGCTCCTGAGCTGCCCCCACAGGCTTTTCCCACTGAGAGCTGGGAGCTTGGGCCCCTCATTTCCCTCCTCCCCCTCCCAAATACTTGGAGCTGTCAAGGTAGCCTCCAAATGCCTCATCATTATGACATTCAGCATCTCCTGGGGAGAGACAGATAGGCGTTCCCCAAGCTCCCACAGCTGGACCTCGGCACAGGTGCCAAGACTAAAAAGACGCCTACATGAGAAGGATAAAATACCACCACAAACAAAAAGAAAGTAGCCTGGGTTCCTATTCTAGCTACACTGGATATGTTTATTAAAACTGATCTATGAGCTTCAACTGTTTTTGGTGCATGGCTGTATTCATGACTTTGAGGTTCTTCTAATCAAGTCTTAACTGGATTTCAGTTTGGATTTCAAGCCCCATCACCAAGTGAATTCCTTCAGACTTTGCCTTTGCCTGTTAGGTGGAGGAGAATGGCCTCCAACTGCCTCTGGAAACTTCTACTGCCTGACCTCCACTCTCCTTCATGGCTTCATCTTTAGCTACTCCCCTCACCAGCCCTCATGATTCAGCCAAAATGAATGAGGAAACAGTCATTGGTTTCTCAAAATGGCAGGCAATACCCCTGCCTAGAAAGCACCCATCCCAGTGTGTGTCTATAAAACACTCCAGGGCTCAGCTCAGATGCTGCCATGTTAAACAGCCTTTGCTCCTGCCTAGCTCCCAAGAGCAAATGTCCTTTTCCTAAATATATCACGACATTGGGCAGTTGATGTGGAGGTCACAGGCAAGAACTCCGAGTCAGTCAGCTGGGGTTCCTGCCCCAGCTCTGCCACTTAACAGCTGGCATGATCTTGGGGAAGTTACCTCAACTCGGTTTTCTCAATGTAACCAGAGGTTGGACATCTTGAGATGTTTCTTACCTGCATATCACAAAGTTGCCCTGTTCAATGCCTGGCATGTGTTGAATACTCAAATATTTAGAAATGTTCAGTCTTTCTACAAGAATCATTTTGTCTAAATTAGATAGGTATTATCTAAATGAATTATTTAGATTGTTCTTACATGCTTTTCCCCACCAGAAAGCCTCTCTGCTTCGAATACATGGTCATTTTGTTCTTTGCACTTTAATCAGGAACTGTGAGTATGGAAAAATGCACAGGAATAAAACTGAAGCTGGCTTTTCCTTGCAAACATTTCAGTTGTTTCTGTAATTTAGGTAAATGCCAAGATTAATAGTAAGTTAACTTTGTCAGCTCTGATCAGGGTCATGACATTTACCATGACAGGGGAGGCTCCTATGCTGTGTGGAATTTTTCACTTAGTAATCCTATTTTTAAACAAAGCATGTGTGCATTCAATACCTCCCATGGAGCCCACACGCAAGGAGCAGAAACTTCCTGCCGACCCCCACCTGCAGTGAAGTCAGCTTCACTGACACCTCATGAGACACATGAGCCAGAATCCCTGGCCAAGCCACCCCTGGATTCCTGAAGCTCAGAAACGGTATGAGGAGCCAGCTGCCATGTTGTCAGCTGCCCTGTGGAGAGGTCCATGTGGCAAGAAACTGAGAGGAGCCCCCTGCCCACGAGGAAGTGAGGAACTAAAGCCTCAGTCCAGCCGCCTGGGTGGAATTCAGTCCTGAAGCAGACCCTCCCGGAGGTGCCCAGCTACCACGAGGCTCTCCACCACCCTTGGACGGTGGTGAAGACCAGTCATCAGAAACCTTGTTGAGAATTTGATCAGAGCTGTGTTTAACCTACAAATTATTTCTAGGAGAGTTTGTGTCTGTACTAGATAGTCTTCCAGTTCATGAACATGAGTGACATCATCAACACAAGACAAAAGACATCCCCTGAAAAAGTCTTCCCTCAGAAGCAACTAACAAAAGGACAAATCCCACCTGCTTGGAGCTCTGGAGGATGACAGAGAATGAAGAAGGACTCCACAAAGAAGAAGGAAAACAAACACCAACATCAAGTAGGAGGTTCATGCCCCAGCCCCACCCGTCTTGCATGGCTGGGAGTCGTCCAGAGACAGCACAGGCCAGATCCCTCCTACTGTGGACACAGGCCCTAGAGCCCCCCCAGCAGCAGGTTAGAGTCCCTGCACATCCAGGTACAGGGACCCAAGCCAACAGAGACCCAGAGCAGAACACAAGCTGCTAGGGTGGGTCTCATACAAAAGGGCCCCTGGAGGGTAGACCACGGCAGAACTGTTGGCAAGAGGAGCATGTGAAAGAAAGGGATCCCACTCCGTCCTCTGTGTTCCTGCAGAAGAAAGTTTTATTCTACTCATTTCTACAAGTCTTTATAGCATACTAGGTAGTTTCCTACTTGACTGTTTTCAGGTATCTCAGGGAGGGTACATTTTTTCTAAAGCCATAAGGTGTATTTACATATCTTTAGTCTCAAGGGACAATTTCCTTGGGGGACGGGAAACAGCAGGGGCGGGAGACAGGAGCATGGAAGGAGCCCAGCAGAAGCTCAGAGACTATTCCCTTATCTAAATTGCAGTCCACCTTCAGACATGCAAAGCTTTTGGCCTTATCCTAGCCCAGTGCCCGCCTTCAGACATCTGGAGCTTTGGGAAGGCCCTGCTCTATAGTTTGTTAAGCCAGGGGACCTTCCGTGTCTCCACAGGAGCACACGTTCAACCCAGTCCCTGTTAGCCAGACCTCCTTAACTCAAAACAAACCTTTCTGCAGTGACCCCATCTGGCTTCCTGGGATGAGATACCCTAAAAGGGAAGAAATAGGAAGCAGAAAAGTCAGAAGGAGAGTAAAAACGGGAACTGCACTGCTCTAAGACAAGGTGGATCCCAGAACTGAAAAGCGTAATGCAAAGGGGACATTGAGTGAGAGAGGGAATTTAAACAAATCATAAGACCAAGGAGACAATTCTTTGTAAACACAGAAAGAACAGATCAAGATTGTCAGAGAAGGAAAAGAGGAAAGGAAACTTTCTCCTGCAGAAGAAACAATTGCACTCAAAAGAGCAATCTTAAAAATTGTGCCACATATCCAGGGCAAAGTCAGGTGCAGAAGAACTGAGAAAATATGAACAGTTAAGCACAGACTACTCTAAAGGTCCAGAATAAGATGGACCAAATGACAAATAAGAGCCTTAAATATATCATATATATGTCCAGGAAGCACAACATGTGCCAAACAGAATAAACCCTAATCAACCTATTCTGAGAAACATACTAATGAGAATGTCAACTGCCAAAGTTAAAGAGAGAATTCTGAAAGCACCAAGAGAAAAGTGATTTATCACATACAAGTGATCCTCAGTAAGACTAAATGCCAATTTCTTTTCAGAAACCATGGAGAAAAGAAGGCAGTGTTATGATATATTTAAGGGTACTAAAAGAGAAAAGCTGCCAGCCAAGAATTCTTTATCTGGCAAAACTGTCCTTGAAAAATGAGAGTTTAAAATATTCATAGATAAACAGAAACTGAGAGTTTGTCAACAAATGATCTGCCCTACAGGAATTTCTAACAGGAGTTTTACAGGTTGAAAAGCAAAGACAGGAGAGAGTGACTTGGAGTAGTGTGAAGAAATGAAGATTATCAGTAAGGATAACTAAAAGGGTAGATGCAAAACCCAATAGTACGGTATCCTTAATACACAACTGTACCCTTTAATTCCTATAAGAGCCAGAATACAACTGAACAAGAAAAAAACAAAGAGCCTTAACACGAAGCCAATCAACAGTGAAACCCTAGGCAAGAGGGAAAAACTGAGCTTCAGAGTTAATACATGAAATTATCAGATGTTGAGACATCAGTATAAAAGAGTCAGAATACAATTGAACGAGAAAAAAAGCATATATCCTTACAATGGACACTCAAAATATAAAGGGGGTAATGTGGTACAAAAACAACGTAAAGGGGAGAAATGGAGGGATTTGGGAGCAGAGGATATGTATGCTGTTGAAGCTAAGTTGGTATATTTTTAAATTGGTATGTTATAGACATAGTTTGTGTAATATAAACACCAGGGTAACCACAAAGAAAGTATTTTAAAAATATACAGAAATAAGAAAGGGATCAGTCAGATACATCACAAAAGATCAACTAGATAGAAAAGAAGGCTGCAATAAAGGAAAAGAGAGGAAAAAGAAAAAGATATGACATATAAAAACCATTGGATAAAATGGCTGAAGTAGGTCTTTACAGCAATGACACTGAAAGTCAATGTATTAAATTCCCAAATCAAAAGGCACAGATTGGCAGAATGGACAAAAAAGCATGCTCCAACTGTATGTTTACAAGAGACTCACTGTAGACCCAAAGACACAAATAGGTTGAAAGTGTAAGGATGGAAAAAGATATTCCATGGAAATAGTAACCAAAAAAGACCTGGGATACCTATATTAATATCGGAAAAAATAGACATTAAGTCAAAAGCTGTTACAAGAGACAAACAAGGAAACCATATGTTAATAAAAGGGTCAATCTACCAAGAAGAAATAACAATGATAAATACTTATGCACTGAGACAGGGTGCCCTAAAATACATGACACACACACTGAGAAAACCGATGGGAGAAATAGACACTGGCACAATAATGGTCCGAGATTTCAATACAACACTCTCATCGACAGATAGAGCATCTAGACCAAAGATAACAAGGAAAGAGAGAACTTGGATAACCTGGTAACTGAACTAACAGACCCATACAGAACATTGCGCCCTAAAACAGCAGGATGCACATTCTTCTCAAGTGCCCCTCGGTCGTTCTCCAGGACAGATCACACGTTGGGTTTGGAAACAGATGGTGGTGATGGTAGCACATTATTGTGTGTGCAGTCAGCAGCACAAAACTGTGAGGTGAATGTGGTTAAAAGAGGAAACTTTAGGATGTATATATTACTAGTGTAAAAATTAAAGGCTAAAACAGGACTGCACAACACAGTAAACCCTGTTGTAGACTGTGGATTATAGTCAATAGTGCAAGTAAAAAAAGAACGTTCATTCATGAAATATAGCAAATGTATGGAACTAATACAAGTTGTTAATAAAGCGTGGTAGATGGGGAAAAACACATCTGATGTTAACAATGAACTATAGTTAACAGAAGTATTTTAATATTCTTTCATCAATTGTAATAAAGGTACCACACTAATGCAAAGTGTCAACAATAGGGAGATATATGGGAATGCTGTGCTTTTTTACATGATTTTTCTGTAAACCTACAAGTTCTATAATTTTAAAAATAATAATAATTTAAAGAAATATTATGCTAAGTGAAAGAAACCAAGAAAAGCCTAGGACAAGATGGCTTTACAGGTGAATTCTACCAAAGCTTCCAAGAAGAATTAATACTGATCCTGCTCAACCTTTTGCAAAAAAAATTGAAGAGGAGTGAACACAACCTAACTCATTCTGTGACGTCAACATCATACTAACACCAAAGTCAGATAAAGATCCTACAACAAGAGTAAATTACAGACTAATTTTTCTTATGAATATAAATGCAAAAATCTTCAACGAAATACTTGTAAACTGAATCCAACTGCACATTAAAAGAATTATGTACCACAATCAAATATATTTTATCCCAGGCAGGTAAGGGTGGTTCAATATAAGAAAATCAATTAATCTAATATAGCACATTAACAAAACTAAGGGAAAAAAACACATGATCATCTCAATTGGCACAAAATAGTCATTTGACAAAATCTAGCATCCTTTCTTGATAAAAACACTTAGAAAACTAGGAATAGAAGGAAACTTCCTTAACATGATAAGGAGCATATATGAAAAACCCACAGCTAACATCCTACTCAATGGTGAAAGACTGAAAGCTTTCCTTCTAAGATTTGGAACAAGATAAGGTTGCCCCTTGTCACCACTGTTATTCAACATTGTGCTAGAAATTCTAGCTAAAGCAGTTAGATAAGAAAAAGAAATAAAAGGCATCCAAATTGGAAAGGAAGAAGTAAAACTTTATTTGCGGATGACTTGATCCTATATATAGAAACCAAGCTGCTAGAGCTAATAAACCACTTTAGCAAAGTGGGGGGTACAAGGTCAACATGCAAAAATCAGTAGGAAGATTGCTTTTCTCCTGTTCAATTGTATCCTGACTCTTACAGGAATTAAAGAGTAGAGTTATATATTGAGGATACAGTACTATTGGGTTTTGCATTTAGCCTTTTAGTTCTCCAGATGGTGGATTTAGCAGAGCTGGGGACAGGCATGGGATGTATCCCACATCTCCTCTCAAAAGCAGCCCAGACCCTAAAAAAAGGAATCAAGTCCTGATACATGTGACATCATGGATGAAGCTTGAAGACATCATGTTGAGTGAAGTAAGCCAGACACAAAAGGACAAATATTGTGTGATCTCACTGGTATGAAGTAATTAGAACAAGCAAACTCATTGAGTCAGAATCTAGAACATAGGCTACCAGGGGCTGGGTTAGGGGTAGGGAATGGGGAGTTAATACTTAAATTAAATGGAATTTCTGTTTGTGGTGTTTGTAGGATTTTGGTAATGGATGGTGGTGATGGTAGCACAACATTGTGAATGCACTTAGCATTGAATTATATATGTGAATGTGGTTAAAAGGGGAAATTTTAGGTCATGTATATGTTATTAGAATAAAAATTAAAAGAAAAAATATAGGAATGGAGAACATAGTGAACCCTATTGTAAACGATGTACTATAGTAAATATTACAATAATAAAAATGTTCTTTTATGAATTGTAACAAATGTACTACACTAATGCAAGGTGTTAATAATAGGGTGGTATGGGGAACTCTGAATTTTATATATTTTATGCATGATATTTCTGTCAACCTACAACTTCTGTAACAAAATTTTTTTTTAATTATTTGTAGTTTAAAAAGGACAATAACAAAAAACAATAACAAAGCATAGCATTTTGGAGTTTTGCCTGTCAATTTTTCTTGCCCTTTACTAGGTGGTAGACGCTGGACGCTTGCTAGACTTGTGAATTGCATTTCTTCTACATTTTCAGATATGGACTCTTAAAATCTTAATTCCTGTGAATATCTAGTCAGTATTTTAAAAACATAGCATGATAAAAACAAATCAGAGAATATATAATTGAACAAAAGAACTACAACATTTTCCACCATACCTACAGACAATTAAATATTTACTTCCATAATCTAATTCTGATTTTTTGCCCCAATCATGTGCTTTTAAAAAAATACTTACATGTTCAGGGGTCTAATTGCAAGTTTCTTGATAATTAGAAAACAGATTGTTAAAACTATTAGTTTCTGTTAGAACAGAAAAATGCACACATCCTATTTAGGGTTCTTTGCCCTAAAAGCCCTTTTGAGCAATTGTCTCTCTTACATTATTTCCAAAATATCTGGCAGGATTAACTAAAGACCATCTTTATTTCTCTTATTACGGAGTTTACTTTTTATTTCATAATCAGTGTTTCTCAAAAATAATTCATTTCACCATGCAACCTCCTGGGTCTGGCAGGGCAGTAAAACTGCCTGCTAATAGAGTCCTTCTTAACCTACAGCATAAATGTATTTAAAATACAAAAGCACTTCACCTCCCCATTCAAATGCCAACTAGTGGTGCTGGCACTGAGGCTGTAAACACACCCAGGTTAAGTCACTCTCTGCCCAGAATTAACTCATGGAAGCCTTAGGCCTGGCTAATTCCCCCTAATTGAATGGTGTTTGATGACATCTTCTCCCAGTCTAGAATTTCTTAGCTTTTTCTTTTTTTCTGTTTCTAGCTTGTTTGCTCTCACTAATTAAAAAAATATGCCATGTTAAAAAACAAACAGGGATCCATTGGGCATGTCGGTCGCAAAATCGCCCAAGAGATCTGGCCAAAAACGCGTGGGTGATTGAAAGCAAGTGGCACCCTCCCTTTTCCCCCTTGTTTCAGCAGCTATTTTAAGTTGTCGCTGCAGAGGCATAATTTCGAGCTGTGGCTAAGAACAGCCGTTGCCCAGCCCCTCTGAAACGCAGGGATGCCCTTGGAGCCTGTGACTCTTTGGGGGCCTGTCAGTTAAGACTCAAGTCTCATTCTCTGCTGTCCGCAGTTAGCAGTGGGGAAAGTTTAATTCCAAACTGTGAAAAGATTCAATAAGTCACCACAAATCACCCCAACGAAAGCCCAAACTGGGTAATTTACACAGCACTTTGTGATCTTCAAACAGTTTGCACTGGGCAATTATTCATGCCTCGACGTGGGGCTGCCTGTTTGTTCTGAGGCCGGGGCCGAGCTGTTTGAAAACGGCAAGAGACGACCGGGAGCCCCGAGATCACGGCTAATGTGACACCCCCAGGCCTAATCTTCTTAGAGCACTGGGATAAAATAAGTATCCATTACAGAATCAGCCTTCATCCTGCCTCCTTCTGAGCCAGGCCACTCTGATAGCGGCTGGGAGACAATCGCCGCTTCTGGACTTAATCAGGTATTAGGAGCGAGGCCGGAGGAGAAGGGGCTAATCTCCATATTTTGTCCATCTGTACTTGCGGACCTGACTGGCCTGCCCCGATAGATCAAAAGGAATTGGCAAAAATCAGATTAAGTCTGGAGAGAGGGGAGGGAGGTTCAAGCCGTGGAAGAGCCAATTTTTTTTTTTCCTCCCTGCCTTGTTTGTGTATACGTTTATTAAGGCTGGGTCTAATCCCATGAGCTTTCAATGCCCTTATCTTTTTGTCTCCCCTCTGCCCTTGTTCTTTCAACCAAAAACTGCCCTGTGAAGTTGTTAACTATCGTATTGAATATTGAAGTATGAGATGTGGCCATGCAGGGCTGGGGACTTACGTGTATTTCGGAGCCGAGGAGCAGTCTGGCTCGCTCATCGTCGGGGAAGGGCGCTGGTCTGGCGTTTCCTGAGAGCAAGACACTCCAAGAAGCTGCTAATAAATAATCTCGGCTGCCGTGGAACGGGGCCAGCAGCAGGGCAGTGTGGCGAGGGGGGTGACATTTGGTACCCAGCGTAGCCATGATGCTCTGTGCTCAGCGACAGACCCCGAGGAACATATGGGATCACCAATTAAACACACTCTTGTTTTCTCCTTTCAAACATGCTGCTGCACCAGGTAAAAAAGGTTCTTCTCTCCCCTCCTCGGATGTCTGTTTTTGTCACCAATACCCCATTGCCCTTGTGGTCCCCGACACTGCCCTCGGCACGTGGGTCCTTGCAACTTAAGATGCACGGACAGATGGGTGAGGAGAAGGAGCAAAGTCCTGCTCCTGTCACCTGCTGTTTGTAAACAGTGACACGTGGCCACCAGCGTGTCCTTGAAGCCAGGAGGGACACGTGTGGCGATAGGTTCACCGTGCAGGCGGGCGACCTTGAGCCCATCCCTCTTACATGAGCGCCCTGTACACTGCACACACTCCCCAGACAAGGACCAGGGATGGAGAAGACGCACTGCTGTGGAGGGAGGGCGGAAAAGCCAAGGAAACTTTGCAAAGGAGTGTCATCTTCTTTCCTGGAAGGCTGACAAAGTCACTTCTCTTTTGGCTCCTTGCAAACCCCGAGCGGTGCCAGCGGAGAGCTGCGTGGCCGCTGGGCTCTGGCAGTCGAGCCCTCCTCATTAGAGTGGATTAAGTCATGATGCTGTGAAGGATAAAAGGTGAAGAGCAAAGCGCAGAGGAGGGCTTCGGCAGAGAGCTCCGAGTGAGCGTCATTTGTGTGCGGCGCCATTATTGACCTGCACCCATGTGGTTCGCACGTTTCAATTACCGTCTGCTGGAAAGGTGGCTGTAATTGCAGAGGCTGATGCCTGAGCCCCGTGTCGGGGGAGCCTCCAGCCCTCATCAGCTCCTCTTGATGCTTGACTCAGGATGTTCAAAGGCAGCGGGCCAGCATCTGCACATGTCCCCGAGGAGGCGGGCGGGGGGGAGCAGGCCACTTAAAAAATTAATAAATAAGAAAAACACCCACCCTTGGACGACCGCAAGGAAGACGGCGACCAGTGTCTGAACGGGCGCGGCCCCTGGTGTTTGCACCACGTCTCACTTTCCGTCCATGGCCAGCACCTCCCCATGATACCCCCTCAACAGGCTTCGTAAAACAGAGAACCGAGGCCAGCCAGGGCTCCCTGCGCCTCCTCCCCCGAATCTCCGCAGGCTGGGAGGTGCCGACGGGGCCGGGGCCGCTCTCTTCCCAGTACTGGCAGGTGGCAGGTCCCCCACCAATCTGGGCTTGCTTTTCATCTGCTCAAATTGTGGGAAACAAAACCAACTCCAGATGTAAATAATTTTGAGAATGACGGTTAAGCAGTTCAAGAGGGTCTTAAACGGTGGGGAGGGCAGAATTGCGTAAGGTAAATTCTTTCCTTCGTGGGAAGGAAGAATCGAACACGCAGATCAGATACAAGTTCGGAATAAAGATAAAGCACGTTAGGCGATTCCCCTGCCCGACCCTGACTTCCTGTATCCAGCTGGAAAGGAGATTTTGGAGGGAGGGGATGGTGGGGACATAAACACATTTCTTGGAAGGGCTGGTGAGGAAAATCTCCAAGTGCTCTGTGCAGCACGCCTGGGAGCTGGTGTGCAGTGGCTGCAGAGCATCATTTGGGGATTTAAAACAAGTAGTTGATCATTCTCAAAATTCCTGCTATTTGACTCACTGCTGTATCGTCTAGCTTGGCTGGGGCAAGAGACGGAAGGCCGGATGGCAGAAAGCACCACATAGCTCTACTCTGAGTCAGCTTTCTAGAAAAGGGCAAGCTGTGCTCAACCACAGGCTGGTGAACATTTGTGAAAACAAAAGGCATTTAGGTGTGGATTGAAAATGAAATTCCATGGTGGGCACCACAAGCAGTTCAGTCTCCACAGCCCAAGGGCAGGCTCCCTTCCTAATACCACGAACAGGTGAGCTCGGAGAGCCAGCCTTCCTTACTTTTACACTGTGCGTGTGCGTGCACGTGTGCATATGAGTGCATGCGAGTATGGCTGATAACCACCCTGCCTCAGAGACAATCTTTCAACAGTGATTCTGGCCTGCGTGAAACCCAAAACTACCTCAGCCCTGGTGCCCTTCAGATGTACCCTCCAGGGCTTCCGCAGCAGGTCCCCAGGAAGCTAAGCCCAGGGAAGGGGCAGCAGCTGCTGCAGGCAGCCCGGGAAAGCGCAACTGCGGGTAGAGCTGCTGGGTGCAGCGCTGGGTGGCAGCCACCGCTCCCCTCTGCACCCGGCAGCCGGAGTTGTAGGAGACGAGGGGCTGTTGACCTTTCTCAGGGTTCTGATGTGGGAGGTGGGAGGCTCAGCTCCCGGAACCTCTTCTCTGAATAATTGCCAGATGGCCTCAGGCAAGGCATACACTTTCAAACATCAAGATGGCAGCGTGGCCCAGCCGCGGTTCTCCTCCCTCCGTTTCTGGGGACCGAGTTGGGTTCAGCCCTCTGGGACTCTCTGCTCCTCATTTTCCATTTATTTAAAGAAATGGACTTCCTTGGCTTGGGACAGCTGATGAAATAATGGAGATGCATCCCCGAAGATTTTGATACTGGTTTTATTTCAACACCTTCATGACACAGCACCGCCTGAACCTCAGGCCCAAGGATGCTGCTAATGACGAAACCTCAGAAGGGCCTTTGGGGTGCAGGTGGCCGGGAGCCTCCCACTTTTGCAGGCTGTGCTGCTCCCTTCTAAGAGACAGGGTGAAGGACTGGAGGGTCCTTCTGCTCCAGCTAAGACCACGCACCTACCAGCCGGTGCTTCCATCACTCGGTCCTCCCACTCTGTGGCCAGTGCTAAGGCTTTCATCTTGGGCACAGATGACCAAGGGTGTGTGTGAGGACAGGTTGCTGATGGGCTGGAGGGGGCGATGGGGCTGAGACAGCACCTCCCTGGAGTGACACAGTTCCCTGCACCTTAGTCAGACCATACAACAGGCAGTGATCATGATCTTTGGGCATTATAAACAAATCCAGTGTAAACACAAGCTCCAATCAATGATAAACTTTTTTTTTTTTTTTAACAGAAGTGAATTTAAGAGTTCATGATGATTTTCAAATAAATGAAAATGTATTAACATTAACGTGAATATATGCAGTCTTCGATATATAACTAAGGCAACGATATGCATCAAAGGAAGATAGAACATTAACGTGGAGTCTAAACATGCATAGAAACATGCACAGATTAAAAGAAAGAAACTGCATATTTATTGAATAAGCTCATTGTTCTTGTTTGGGGAATTTAGAACACTTTATCATCCTTACATTCCCAGATCACATTATTAGAAACAGACAAAGAAAATGATAACAGTTGTGTTTGGATGATTAATTATTACAGTCCATGACCAAGCATGATTTCCCAGACAAACCTGATGGGAGAGCTGTCACCACTGCAGCCTCTTAGAGATATCTGGGGTTCATGACCACGCGCTCAAGGTCTGTCCAAGGAAATAAAAGAAAGGAGGGCCATGGACCCAGAATTGTCCCTATGACACATACTGTCGTGTTCTGCTGGGTGAAGAGACACGTGCGACCAGCGCATTCCTATCCGAGACCAGTCGCATCCCTGGCGATGGTGGTGAGGGAGCACGCCTTCTCTGCTTGGGAGGATGGGAGTTAAGTGCAGGGGCCGCCTGGAGCAGCCGCTCCTCTCTGGGCTTGCTGTGGGCACACAGGACGGAAGTCCTCCTCTCTGATGTCCAGTAAACAAGCACTTGTTCCCGTATTGAGCCTTGTCACGACTTAATAAATAAAAAGTATGGTGTAGCCTGAATTGTCTAAAAATTATGATTATTATTGTATTTCCCATGCATACCCATATTTGTGTAATAAAAAAAGTCTTCACTTTCTTTCCTCATGAAAAGCCTCCTTCCCCCATCGCCTGCAACTCCAAGAATCTTCCTTGGAGTTTGTCCTACCCCAACACCCCAAGACGGGCTCTGTCCCTCTCCTCTATCTCCCAAATGTCTTTGAGCTCTACTATATTCCGCCTGTTTGTCCTATGTGTCATTATTCAGGAAAGTCTTGTCGAATGACTGAATGTGAGACTCACTGCTTGCCCTTCTAAAATTTTCTTTTCTCCAAATAAGATTTCAAAACTTTGAAGCCCAATGGAATCAACAGAGAAAAATTGCATTAAGCAATGGGGAAAACTTGCATTAAGTCAACCAGTAGTTAATTAGAGAATTCTTTGTTGTTGATTGATATAATACCATATTTAAATTTGGAAAAGCAATTTCAATTTCAATTGCAAAAAGCAAAAGAACAGAATCCTAGAAAATAGTGTTTTTGAAATGAGATATTCTAAAAATGAATTATCCACCCCCCACCCTGACCAAATCCTGTACCCAAAGGAAGTTGTGGGGAAGGACAGGAGACAGAAAGGCCCTGGGATGTGTTACACGGGGTTTGCTGGGGCAGCTTGTCCCATTCCTAAGGTTCTCTGGCTCCAGGGTGACCCCCTGGTGTCTGTCCAAAAGACCCGTGCTGAATGGTGCAGACACTAGATTCCTCAGAAAAAATAAAACTCCTTTTGAAGGAAATGTCTGCTAGATTTTTCAATAATAATGGAGTCAATTTCCTTTCTCCATGCTGCTGCTATCTCTTTCAAAAGATGGGAAAAGTTAGACCTGACTTGGGCCATTGCACCCAGTCAGGAGAAAAGAGTGTCTGTGATGTCACAAGGTTGTATGTGTCGTGTAATTGCATTTTCAGAGTTCCTGGGTTCAGAAATGCATCAACCCCTTCTCTCATATGATTCTCCCATCTGCTCTGTGAGGTAGTCAGAGCCTGTGCTATTTCCTTGTTTTACAAGTAAGGAAACAGATGTTCATAGAGGTCAAATTAATTGGTTAAGGCAAAGAAAGAAAGTAAAACGTGGCTGCCCTCTTTTCATGGCTCTCCTAATGGAATGCTAAAATAGAAGATCACACTTGGGTAGTTCTGTGGTTCAGCAAAATCCACTGAGTGTAGCAAGCCATTTTCTCCATGGAGAAGGGGCCCTGCCAGGAAAAGTTATTTTTATGTGTATTTAGATGTACCATGATAAACAAACAAACAAAAAACCAATTCTGTGATACCCGCCAACTAGCTAACTCTAAGACTTAAGCCTCAGAAAAGTTTTCGTTAACTGACCCAGCCCCGGTAGGCCGGGTGCTCGATTTTGAACCATCAACCTAAGTCCACTTTTTGTAGCCAGTCTGTCAGACAAGGGACCAAACCATGCTCCCAAAACGCAACCTCCCAGCCAAGTAATGGTAACGCCATGCTGGCCATTAAGAGATGAGTGACTTTGGTGCCAGGCCTGGGGGTGCCGCCAGTGTCCATTCTTAGGACGTCACTGGATTACACTGACCCACTCAGGGAGGAAGGCAGCTGAAAGCAGGCCAGATGCCTTCCACGGATTCCCTTTCCAGCTCCTTCTAGATCGCAGTGGTTTAGCAGTCCTTGAATGGTTTCAATCACCTCTTAATTACCCAACCGATTTGCTGACTTCTGAGTGTGCAGTTTCCCCCTGGCCTTTGGGCCGGCTGGCTGTCCATGAACACATCTATAAAAAGAGGAGACGTGAAAGCCAATCCATTCCCTAAGTTACCAATTAGCCACTTGCATAAAGGTTTTGCTTGGAGAAACGAGCTAAATAAAAACGGGCAAGCACTAAGTGTTTCATGAGGACTGTGTGTAGCATCAGGTAAAAATCAGGGATCCATTCCAGACATCGGCACTGCCCCCAGCTGTCTTGTTTCCTTCGTGGCATGTGTTTCCTTCTGGCAAAACAGAGATAATAACACACAAGGAATTGGGTTGTTTTGAGGCCTAAATGAGACAAAGTGTGTGAAGCACTTAGCGCAGTGCCTGACACTTTATCAAAACTCATTAAATGAGACCTGAGAATGACAACGAAGCTACGCTGTGAGTAAATAATGTCTAATCCTTCGGTAGGTTGTGTCTCCACTTTCCACAGGGGAGACCTGCACGGCCTTCGCAGGTCCGAGTGGCGCAGCTGGGAGAGCGGGGTGAACATCAGGGCTGTGGTAACATCGCAGGGCTTTAAAAGCCTGTCTCCCCCAGCCTCAGAATTGCAAATTTCTTTAGTCCTCACTCAGGAGCAAATGTGTTTGTTATTTTGTGCTGTGAGAAAGTCTGCTCAGTACTTTAACAGCCATTTCAGATCTTAAAAATTAAGGACATTCTCCCGGAGATCCTAACATTCATCGCATTACACTTTCCCCGGGCCTCGCGGAGCTGCGGGTATCATGTTGCTCGCACGTCTGTGCTCATCCTAAATGCATGTGGCTGTGGTGGCACAATCACAGAGAATGCTTCTTAGTGCTCAGGAAAGTTCTAACACTTAGGAGACGCCAACAGAAAGTCTGCAGAACAGAACTCAAGAGTATGCTTTCCTACAGCTTTTACAGTAAAGGCCAATTCGTATGTCCCATATTTGCTCTGATGGAACGGTGGCACCCTCACCCCTTTTGTTTCCAATTAAATACAGGCTTACACACCATAGGAATACGACTGGTCCCTTACCGCACATCCATCTTTAAAACACACACCTCGCTTCCATGTCGTAAATGAATGTATTTTCTATGTTGTGCTGAAGGCACAAGAGAGAACGGTGCAGATCCCGGTTCTCGTCTCCAGGAAGACCACGCCTGCTCTTTGACATGGCAAAGCCCACGCTGCGATGAAGCCTGTGGAGCGTCTGTCAACACTGAAGGGTGATTTTCTGGGGAGGTCACAGACTCGAATGCATTAGCAAGGACTTGCAGCCTGCGCCGAGCTGTGGCCCCTCGTTTTCCCCGTTAGTCTCTGGTAGCAGCTGTGTAAGAGATGACTCCCCTTTAAACTGTTAAGTGGTGCTGCTATTTTATCGGCCAGTTGCCAGGAGGCCCAGGGGAGCAGCACTATCTCCTATGGCCATGAAAATTGATATTGAACATGGAAGGAAAAATCTCACAAGCTGATAGCAATTAGCTAAAAAGGATTTGCGCCTCCCTGATTCCTCACACCAGGGGATCAAAGTCATTTGCAGACAGTTTCTAGGGTCCCTGTGCGCAGCTCCTGAGCTCTGCCTCTGTTTATCGCTCATGCTGGGTGTGACATTTTCTGCTTTCTGAGACCCTTTCTAGAGCAGAGGCTGCTGCAGCAGGTGACTCTCTTCTGTCAAAGATGCTTTACCGGAAGGTGCCAAAGGAGAAAGTGACATCTCGTTTACAGTTTAGTGATTCACATAGCAAAGTGGAAGGTGCTTACTTTTCGAGTTTGCTGTGTTTGTTTTGGTTTGTTTCTGTAAAAAAAGTAATCTGTGACTCTGCATCACTAAGAAAATCCTACCTAAAATTAATTTCATAAAAAGATAGCGCTGTGGCATAAAAACAAACCGTGAGCACAGGCGACTTGGTTCCCTGGGGCTGCCTTAAAGCACTGCACACTGGGAGGCAGAAAAGGAGAAAGGTTTGTTCTGTCTGGGTTCTGGGGCCGGAGGTCTGAAATCCAGGTGTCGGCAGAGCCATGCCCCCTCTGGAAGGTCTGGGGAGGGTGCCCCGTCTTCTCCGGCTTCTGATGGTTGTGCTGGCGTCCACCCTCGTGGCTGCGCTGCTCCACTCTCCGCTGTCTTCTCCCCATGTGTCTGCATCTAAATTTCCTCCTCTTCTGAAGACCCCAGTCCATTGGATCAGAGCCACCTGCTCCAGCTGGGCCTTCTCTTAATGAATCACATCCCCAAAGACCCTCCTTCCAATAAAGCCACACTTGCGGAACCAGAGCTGGAACTCAAACATGTCTTGGGGGCCCACAGCTCTCAACAGTGGGGTACTGCCTGCTTCCTCCTCCTCATCCAGTCACAAGACCCCAGCACGGGCTCCTGACCCTAGGGTGGGCTCCCTGCTCCTGGCCACTTGGCAGCCAGCCCTGCCCGCAGTGGAGGCTCCTGGAGATTCTCTAGTGGAAGCACGAGTCCTGGTCCTTCCTCTGTGTGCCTGCAGCTCTGGGCCCTTAATTTAAATTGCTGCTTAGTGCTCCAGTTTGATATCCGACCAAGCGTCTCTATCCTTTGAATGGGCGGAGAGTTTGTTTCCAATTTTTGTCACAAATGATGCTGAAAGTTGCACACAGTCCTTGTACAGGGATTGAGAGTTCCTCTGTATAGAATTAGAATCATAATATAAATGCAAAAAATAAAATTTCAGTGCTTTGGTGGCTCCAGAGAAGGGAAAGAGGGCTTGATCTTGTATCACGTGGTGCAAACCACACAGGAAAAGTTTATGAATCTCTTACAGATAGATAGATATTAGAAATTTCTTAATGGGAAAAAAATACCATGAGCAGCCACAAGACAGCCATACATAACTTCATTGCAAAATAAAGAAATGAGGGAAATGCAGCAATGCATTCTCATGTCCTACAGAATAGTGCATCCGATCAGACAATGGTTGATGCGGACACGGCCCACTTGGAAGCCTGAGCCTGTCTCCCTTCCCCAGTCCCCTCCCCATGAGCCGTGGGCACCTGGGCTTCTCATCACTTCATCCCCTTCATGCCAGTCCTCCCGGGCTTTATCAGGACGGCTGTGCCACTGCAGCCTCCAGTTCCAGCTCTACCTCCTCACAACCATGTGTATCTTCCTTTATCTGGCTCACAAGGATCTCAAAGTGCCTTGTACAATCAAACCATGTTTTAGCAATGACTCCATGGCCAGCAGTAACTGCCTGCAAAAGGGTGTGGGAAACTAGGAAATGGACAGAATGTAGACATATTGAAGCACTTAAGGAAATCAAGATGCCTTTGTGGGATCATGCTTTGGAAACAGGGATCCGGAGAGAACAGCCCCATGTTCTAGGGCTGCTGTGGTCACTACTCATGCCGACAGCCGGAAGCCGGAGAACAATCTCTGCACACAGAAGGGACGACTGGGAGTGAAAGACCCGGTGTTCCCACACTCCCCAGGGTGACAGGTGGGCCCAGAGAGGGCGAGTCCCTGTGGCACCCACTGGAAAACCGAGACGTGGTCCCCTGTTCCAGCTGTTCAAGTAGAGGAGGGGTGGGTGGTGGGGTGGTAATTGAAAGGACATTTCTTCTGGGGTTTAGACAGGGTTTCTTGGAATCCAAAAAAAAAGTAGGCGTGTAGTAAAATGGTGTTCAACATCCAGTTGAAATAGTTTGATTCAAGAGATGCTTCATAAGTCCATGTCCTTTGGGTCCCTAGCAATTCTATTAATAATGTAATGAATTACATTCAATTTATATTTAATGTAGTGATACATTCCTTAGTGGCAAAGCAGGCTCATTCACTGTTTTTATAAATACTAGAAATCAGGGCTATCATTTGATAAATGCCTCGTAACTTCAAAATTTCTGAACTTTGTGTCTCACCGTTGCAAAATCTGTACCGATGGGCAGGGCTTGCCAAGCATCCTCTAAGTGAGCGTGTACCTTCCTGTTTCTTCCTCCCACTCTTTCTTTCCCTCTTTTCCCCAGAAGATTGACCTCCTAGTTTGATAGCCTCAGGTGCTTAAACTTTCTGCTAATTACTTCCCCAGTGATCCCTGGTATCCCCAGGGAGCTGGAGCCTCAAGAACTCACAGCTTCCAAATGCCCTCTCGTGTCTCTGCGCAGCTTCCCTTTCTCACTCTTGCTTGGGTGCATACTTCCTCTTTGGGCAGATGCTGCACCTGCTCGGGTCTCCCGGGTTTAGTGGGGCTGTGAGCCACTTCCTACCCCAAGCCGAACACACGCAGGTGACAAGCTCTCAACAAATAGGCCCTTATCTCATCAGATGTGCCCCAGTTAGAGCACTGAATAACAATTGTGCGTCTCTGACTCTGAGACTGAAAAGTTCCATGCAACATGGCACGGGGCTGGAGACAGATTACATTACAGACGCTCTGTTAGAATTGAGCGGAGAACATAGACATGTCCCTTACACAATGTCCTAATTCATAACGTAAGCACTCTTTATTACAACAACTGCTTTGCAAGCTGGGATCAAAACTGCTGATCGCTCATAACCCTGCTGTGCAATGTGAAAACGGGTAAAAGGATCCATCCCTGGGAACCGGATCTCTTGGCCTTCTATCTCGGAAAGGTCAAAAAGGAAAATGAAGAGGAGATATTTAAATGCAGGAGAGCTCCTCAGGAGCATATCTAGGGGGCAAAGAGGCTGGGCTCTGCTGGGCATGGACAGAAACGTGAGTGTGTGGAGAGGATGGCCTCCTGGGCCGCGGGGACCAGGCACTGTCCCCATCTGATTGCTTGACCCTGGGATGGCCATCACCACTCCATTCTCAGGCTAAGAACCTAAATGAGCAAGAGTGACCAGGGCGGTGTCGGTAATGAGGGCAATGGACACCAGATGCAGGGGGGACTCAGCTGGTGTTTCGGTCTCCAGGGTCCACCGTGATGAAATGCCACACACCTGTATTCGCTCACGGTTCTGGAGGCCGGAAGTCTGTAACCAAGGTGTCAGCAGGGCTATGCTTCCCCTGAGGGCTCCAGGACAGGCTGCTCCCTCCAGCTTCTGGTGTTCGTGGGCAATTACAGGGTACCTTGGCTGAACCCTGCAGCCTCTGCCCCTGCCGTCTTCACACACCGTCTCTGGTCTCCGGCATCACGTGGCCTCTCCCAGTGATGCTGCCTGCATCCGAGTCTCCTTTCCCTATCAGATCCCAGGCACACTGGATTAGGGTCGCCCTCGTCAGCTTGGTCTCATCTGAACCAGGAACACTTCCGAGACTCTGTTTCTGAACCGGGTTGCACTCACAGGATGGGGTTTAGGGCTTGAACAGGTTTTTGGGAGTGCACTATTCAGCGCATAACAGCTAGAAAACAGGAGACAGAAGGCCTGGGGCCTGTGGCCACTGTGGAGAAGGCAGAGGACAGGGCATCTCCTCTTTGCATGGGCGTGGACGTGTGGTCAGCAGGCTCCTGGGCTCAAGGGAGGACGAGTCCAACCCTGGCGGCGCTTTGTGCCTCTGACCCAACAATGTGGGAATAAAATCAGCACTTTCTGGTCTGGGGCTCACATGGGAGCAGCCATGTCCCCAAGTGGAGCAGGAGTGGCCCTGTCCCCTCCAAGACAATGTGGCCATTCAGTCATCCACTCTTTGATAATTTCAAAGAAAAGAATCCCAGCAGCCATGGCAGCAGTCAGCAGAAGACTCAGGAGCCCTGATTTCATGGGGATGCTATGTGAGAGTAATGTCTTAGAGATTCAAGTGGCGTGAGGAGGAAAGAATGTGAAGGACAAGTGGTAAAGAAGACAGGAAGTATGGTTTAAGGGGAAAATATGATGCCCTGACGGATGGGCTACCTCCCATCTTTCTCACATGGTGCCAACACCAGACATATGACGAGCATGAATTAGATGCTTTGGGGGACGGCCAGGAGATGTCCCAGACCCAGGCTGATGGGCCCCTGACATCTCACCTCTGCCCTAGCACTCCTTCTGTGTCTCATTGTCTCAAATCACCCTCTGCCTCACTCTTAGAAGAACACTCGACACTGGATTTAGGGACCACCCTAATCTAGTATGGTGTCATCTCAAGATTCTTAGTTTAATCATATCTTCAGGGGACCTTTTCAAAACAATGTCACATTCACAGGTTTTGTAGATGAGAATGTGGACGTGTCTTTTGGGGATCATCATTCAACCCACTACAGGTGTCTTTATAACCACTTAGGAAAATAGAGTAAATTTGAGCAAAATATTTCATAGAGAGTTAAGGGAGATATGGATATTTATCCCCATAGAGTCTAGAAAGCCCATTATTTGGTGCCATAGAACAAAAAGAGAAGGAGGCTGATTCATTCTTAACAAAGTTTACATAATTCTTTCAATTTTTGCACAAAACTCCACTATGCATTTTGCCAAACCTTATTTTTATTTTTGTGAGTATAATATATGCTTAGCATAAATCATGGTGGGTGCTGGCACAATTTGCTGATTTTGCAGTACCAGTGAGTCCTACATTCACAGAATGTTGATTGTTTAGGAGCTACATTGATTTTATGGCTTTCCACAACTAAACAGAAATATAAGACAATGTGCAAACCTCCGTGGGTCTTTGTAGCTGGAGAAGAACTAGCCTTTATTGCATCCTTTCTTAGTTTTTTGGTGACTGCCCCAGGATCTGGGACCCAAGAGGCCCCATACATTTGTTGAATACAGCTTGTGGAGAGTCAGGGCAATGGTGAACCTGGGGGCTAGTAAATACAATAGGAGTTATGGTTGGAAATATAGATTGTGAAGCGCTTCAGAAGCCATAGGCAGACAGACTTTGGCTTTAAAACCTAGAAAAGGAGAAGTGTTTTGGTTCCCAAAATGCAATAAACCAGCAAAGGGTTGGCTTTACAATGGGGATTCACTAACTTATAAGCTTACAGTTCTGAAGCTTTGAAAATGTCCAAATCAAGGCATCATTAGATGATATCTGGACTCCTCTGTCACATGGCTAGGCACAAGGTGCCTGCTGGTCCTTCTCTTGGTTTTGTTGTTTCCAGCTTCTGGCTTCAATGGTTTCCTCTCTGTTTTCTATGGCTTTCTCTCTAAGCTGCTGTCTGTGTCCTTCTGTCTCAGCTTCTTTCTCTGTTTCTCATCCTCTTATAAAGGAACTCCAGGAAGAAGATTAAGACCCAGCTGCAGCACATCACAACTGAAGTAATCTAATCAGAAGGTTCTACCCCCAATAGGTCTTCAGCCACAGGCATGGATAAGCTTTAAGAACATGCTCTTTTCTGGGATCCATGAAACCTCCAAGGCATCAGAAATGATGTTGGAAATTTTAGAGCAAAGAAGAGTCAGACTTTGCACAAGTGGAAAGGAAGGACAAGATATTTGAACCTTTGGGGTGCCTCATAGGCAACAAAGCTGCCTATCTGGGAGGTGGGTCAACAGGTGTGCCTACAAAGCCCTGGCTGGACCCAGAGAGGCGCACTCGAGGTGTATCCCTGGAGAGGAACATCAACTTCCTTAAAGGGACTGGATTCCTTGAGTCTGGTACCCAGCAACTCTTACCAAACCATCTGCCGGTCTGCCTGTCTTCTCTCCCATGTGAGGCCTTCCACTCAGCCTGAGACACCGAGATATCATGGACCCACCTCCAGACACTTGAATCACAAAAAATATCACAACTCACGAAATATGAAATAGTTGGAATAACCTATAACTAATAAGGAAATTGAATCCATAAGTTTAAGGAACTCTAAAGCAAAATCTCCAGGCACAAGTGGTTTCAGTGGAAAATGCTAACAAACATTCAAAGAAAGAGCAGCACTAATTCTACAAAATTGCTTCCAGAAAATAGAAGCAGGAGAACACTTCCAATTTATTTTATGAAGCTAGTGTTGCCCTGATAGCAAACTAAACAAAGACAGATTTTTTAAAAAGGGAGAGAACTACAGATCAATATCCCTCAAGAATATAAATGCAAAAATCCTTAACAAAATCTTAGCAAGCAGAATTCAGCTATATATTCAAAGAATTATACACCATTAACAGTGGAGTTTATCATAGGGATGCAAGGATAGTGGGATACTCAATGATCAATAAATGTAATCTAATCCATCATTTGATTGAAGAAAAGTCACATGAATATATCAATTGATGTGGAAATGAATTTGACAAATTCAACAACCATTTTTGATTAACAAAAATCCCTCTTAGAAACCTAGGTATAGAGGGTAAATTCCTCAATATGATAAAGAACATCTACAAAACACCAGCCCTTTAGAATGGAAAGAATGAACACTTTCCCCTTAAGATCAGGAACAACATAAATTCATCCATTCTCACCACTGTTATTCAATGTGGTAAAAGGGGTTATGTCCAGAACTATAAGGCAAGAAAATAAAATAAAAAGAATATAGACCAGAAGGAAATAAAAATGTTTACAGGTGACATGATGGTCTACATAGAAAATTCCAAGGAATCTACAAAAAACAAAAAGAAAAAAAAACCTTCCTAGAATTAATAATGGATTTCAGCAAGGTTACGGTATATAATAAATATATAAAAATAATTAGTTGCCTATATATTAGCATTAAACACATAGACACTGAAATTAATAATGCAATGCCATTTACAATCCCTCAAGAAAGTAAATACTTAGGTATAAGTCTAACAAAACGTGTCCAGGAAATATATGCTAAAAAAATCACACAAAATACTGATGAAATGAATCAAAGGAGATTTAAATAAACATGAGAATTTGGTGTCTATGGATTGGAAGACTCAATATAGTAATGATATTGATTCTTCCTAAATTTATGTACAAATTTAATGGAATTCCCCTCAGAAACCAAGGAAGATTTTTTTATAGCTATAGACAAGATTTTTCTAAAATTTATATGAAAGTCCAAGGAACTAAAATATTGAAAATAATTTTGAAAAAGAAAATTAAAATGGGAAGAATCACTCTATCCTATTCCAGAATTATCACATAAGCTATAGTGATCAAGATTGTGTAGTACTGGTAGAGGTATAGATTCATATACCCATGAAACAGAGCAGAGAAACCAGATCTAGCCCCACACAATCACAGCCAACTGAATTTTGAAAAGACAAAAAAAATCAACAGAGAAAATATAAACTTTTCAACAAATGATGCTGGAGTGATTGGACAGCCATAGGAAAAAATGAAACTCAACCTAAACCTCATACCTTAAAGAAAAATGAACTCAAAATTGATCATAGAGCTCTGGGGTTAGAGGAGGTGGGGAAAGATGGTGGTGTATGGAGGTATGGAATTTAGTTTCTCCTTTAGGGCAGCTAGTAAATAGCCAAGAACTGTCTAGGACAATTGTTTGGGGGACTTCCATGATCAGACACACATTATACACCTGTCTGGAACTGGTGAAAGGGCTGAAATCACAAAGCAGAACTGTAAGTAAGTCTCCCAAGCTTGGAGTCCCTCCCCCACTGGTGCAACAGGCTGCTTTGGAGTCACATCCATGGGGGAAAAAGAAGCAGTCTCTACTAGGAGCAAGGGAATTAGACCTCAAGCAAGCTCCAGTTGTGGATTTAATTAACAAATTCAAAATGCTGAATACAAGCTCCAGATACAGACAAAACCCAGAGCAAGTACAAAAGGTAGCTCCTCCACAGAGAGGAGTTTGGTTGACTGAAAAAAAAAAAAAAAGAAAAAGAAACAGAGGCTTTTGGAGTTGGCTGAGTGCATAACACTAGAAAATACTAGGAAAGGGGCATATAGAGCTGAGTACCAACTCTGGCTCTTGACTGGAAAACCTGGGGGAATGGGGACCAGATTGGAAAAGGATTCTTTTTATTTTTATTTTTTTTAATCTTCATTTTATTGAGATATATTCACATACCATGCAGTCATACAAAACAAATTGTACATTCGATTGTTCACAGTACCATTACATAGTTGTACATTCATCACCTAAATGAATCCCTGACACCTTCATTAGCACACACACAAAAATAATAAGAATAATAATTAAAGTGAAAAAGAGCAATTAAAGTAAAAAAGAACACTGGGTGCCTTTGTCTGTTTGTTTGTTTGTTTGTTTCCTTCCCCTGTTTTTCTACTCATCCATCCATAAACTAGACAAAGGGGAATGTGGTCTTTATGGCTTTCCCAATCCCATTGTCACCCCTCAGAAGCTACATTTTTATACAATTGTCTTCGAGATTCATGGGTTCTGGGTTGTAGTTTGATAGTTTCAGGTATCCACCACCAGCTACCCCAATTCTTTAGAACCTAAAAAGGGTTGTCTAAAGTGTGCATAAGAGTGCCCACCAGAGTGACCTCTCGGCTCCTTTTAGAATCTCTCTGCCACTGAAGCTTATTTCATTTCCTTCCACATCCCCCTTTTGGTCAAGAAGATGTTCTCCATTCCATGATGCTGGGTCTACATTCCTCCCTGGGAGTCATATTCCACATTGCCAGGGAGATTCACTCCCCTGGGTGTCTGATCCTACGTAAGGGGGAGGGCAGTGATTTCACCTTTCAAGTTGGCTTAGGTAGAGAGAGAGGGCCACATCTGAGCAACAAAGAGGCATTCGGGAGGAGGCTCCTAGGCACAATTATAGGGAGGCCTAGCCTCTCCTTTACAGCAACCATCTTCCCAAGGGTAAAATTTATGGTAGAGGGCTCAATCCATTAAACCACCAGTCCCCTATGTCTGTGGTCATGTCAGCAACCATCGAGGTGGGGTAGGCCAATACCCCTGCATTCTCCACAGGCTCCTCAAGGGGGCGATACATAGTTTTTCCCTTTTTTTTTAACATTTTTTTTTAAATCAGCTGTATGAAAAATAAAAAAAAAATTAAAAAAATAATTTTTAAAAAAACATACAACAAAAGAACATTTCAAAGAGACCATAACAAGGGAGTAAGAAAAAGACAACTAACCTAAGATAACTAATTCCAATATGTTCCTACTCTACCCCAAGAAAGTTACCTAATATAGCAACATTTCTGTGAACTTGTTCCTACTATACCCATCAGAAATTAACAGACTATAGTCATTCCTGGGCACTCCCAGAACATTAAATTTACCCACGATAGCTGATCTGTTCTTCTTGGATTATTGTTCCCCCTTCCTTAATTGCTCTCTATTGCTAGTTCGCCTACATTCTACATTATAAACCATTTGTTTTACATTTTTCAAAGTTCACATTAGTGGTAGCATATAATATTTCTCTTTTTGTGCCTCGCTTATTTTGCTCTGCATTATGTCTTCAAGGTTCATCCATGTTGTTATATGTTTCATGAGCTCGTTCCTTCTTATTGCCATGTAGTATTCCATCATGTGTATATTATTTATCCACTCATCTGTTGAAGGACATTTGGGTAGTTTCCATCTCTTGGCAATTGTGAATAATGCTGCTATGAACATTGGCGTGCAGATATCTGCTCGTGTCACTGCTTTCCGATCTTCCAGGTATATACCGAGAAGTGCAATCGCTGGATCGAACAGTAACTCTCTATCTAGTTTTCTAAGGAACTTCCAGAGTGGCTGAACCATTATACAGTCCCACCAACAATGAATAAGAGTTCCAATTTCTCCACATCCCCTCCAGCATTTGTGGTTTCCTGTTTGTTTAATGGCAGCCATTCTAATTGGTGTCAGATGCTATCTCATTATGGTCTTAATTTGCATCTCTCTAATAGCTAGTAAAGCTGAACATTTTTTCATGTGTTTCTTGGCCATTTGTATTTCCTCTTCAGAGAACTGTCTTTTCATATCTTTTGCCCATTTTATAATTGGGCTGTCTGTACTACTGTCATTGAGTTGTAGGATTTCTTTATATATGCAAGATATCAGTCTTTTGTCAGATACATGGTTTCCAAAAATTTTTTCCCATTGAGTTGGCTGCCTCTTTACCTTTTTGACAAATTCCTTTCAGGTACAGAAACTTCTAAGCTTGAGGAGTTCCCATTTATCTATTTTTTCTTTTGTTGCTTGTGCTTTGGGTGTAAAGTCTAGGAAGTGTCTGCCAAATACAAGGTCTTAAAGATGTTTTCCTACATTATCTTCTAGGAGTTTTATGGTACTTTCCTTTATATTGAGATCTCTGATCCATTTTGAGTTAATTTTTCTGTAGGGTGTGAGGTAGGGGTCCTCTTTCATTCTTTTGGATATGGATATCCAACTCTCCCAGCCCCATTTGTTGAAAAGACCTTTATGACCCAGTTCAGTGACTTTGGGGGCCTTACCAAAGATCAGTTGGCCATAGATCTGGGGGTCTATCTCAGAATTCTCAATTCGATTCCATTGTTCTATATGTCTATCTTTGTGCCAGTACCATGCTGTTTTGACAACTGTGGCTTTATAATAAGCTTCAAAGTCAGGGAGTGTAAGTCCTCCCACTTCATTTTTCTTTTTTAGAGTGTCTTTAGCAATTCGAGGCATCTTCCCTTTCCAAATAAATTTGTAACTAGCTTTTCCAAGTCTGCAAAGTAGGTTGTTGGAATTTTGATTGTGATTGCATTGAATCTGTAGATGAGTTTGGGTAGAATTGACATCTTAATGACATTTAGCCTTCCTATCCATGAACATGGAATATTTTTCCATCTTTTAAGGTCCCTTTCTATTTCTTTTGATAGAGTTATGTAGTTTTCTTTGTATAGGTCTTTTACATCTTTGGTTAAGTTTATTCCTAGGTACTTGATTTTTTTATCTGCTATTGAAAATGATATCTTTTTCTTGAGTGTCTCTTCAGTTTGTTCATTTCTAGCATATAGAAGCATTACTGACTTATATGCATTAATCTTGTATCCTGCTACTTTGCTAAATTTGTTTATTGGCTCTAGTAGCTGTATTGTCGATTTCTCAGGGTTTTCCAGATATAAGATCTTATCATCTGCAAACAATGACAGTTTTATTTCTTCTTTTCCAATTTGGATGCCTTTTATTTCTTCATCTTGCCAGATTGCCCTGGCTAGCACTTCCAGCACAATGTTGAATAATAGTGGTGACAGCGGGCATCCTTGTCTTGTTCCTGATCTTAGAGGGAAGGCTTTCAGTCTCTCACCATTGAGTACTATGCTGGCTGTGAGTTTTTCATATATGCTATTTGTCATATTGAGGAAGTTTCCTTCAATTCCTACCTTTTGAAGTGTTTTTATCAAAAATGGATGTTGGATTTTGTCAAATGCTTTTTCAGCATCTATTGAGATGATCGTTTGATTTTTCCCTTTTGAATTGATAATGTGTTATAATACATTGATTGATTTTCTTATGTTGAACCATCCTTGCATGCCTGGAATGAACCCCACTTGGTCATGGTGTATGATATTTTTAATGTGTCTTTGGATTCGATTTGCAAGTATTTTGTTGAGGATTTTTGCATCTATATTCATTAGGGAGATTGGCTGGTAGTTTTCCTTTTTTGTAGCATCTTTGCCTGGTTTTGGTATGAGATTGATGTTAGCTTCATAAAATGAGTTAGGTAGTGTTCCATTTTCTTCCATGTTTTGAAAGAGTTTAAGTAAGATTGGTGTCAGTTCTTTCTGGAAAGTTTGGTAGAATTCCCCTGTGAAGCCATCTGGCCTGGGGCATTTATTTGTGGGAAGATTTTTGATGACTGATTGGATCTCTTTGCTTGTGATGGGTTGGTTGAGGTCCTCTATTTCTTCTCTGGTCAGTCTAGGTTGTTCATATGTTTCCAGGAAATTGTCCATTTCCTCTACTTTATCAAGTTTGTTGCCATACAGTTGTTCATAGTATCCTCTTATAATTTTTTTAATTTCTTTGGGATCTGCAGTAATGTCACCTTTTTCCTTCATTATTTTGTTTATATGGGTCTTCTCTCTTTTTGATTTTGTCAGTCTAGCTAGTGACTTGTGAATCTTGTTGATCTTCTCAAAGAACCAACTTTTGGTGTTATTTATCCTATCTATTGTTTTTTTGTTCTCTATGTCATTTATTTCTGCTTTAATCCTTGTTATTTCTTTTCTTCTACATGGTTTAGGATTGGTTTGCTGTTCATTTTCTAGCTTCTTCAGTTGATCCATTAGTTCTTTGATTTTGGCTCTTTCTTCCTTTTTAATATATGCATTTAGTGCTATAAATTTCCCCTTCAGTACTGCTTTTGCTGCATCCCATAGGTTTGGTATGTTGTGTTCTCATTTTAATTTTTTCTCTATATATTTAGCAATTTTTCTTGCTATTTCTTCTTTAACTGACTGATTGTTTAGGAGTGTGTTGTTTAACCTACAGGTATTTATGAATTTTCTAAGTCTCTGATGGTTATTGACTTCTAACTGTATTCCATTGTGGTCAGAGAGTGTGCTTTGAATAATTTCAATCTTTTTAAATTTATTGAGCCTTGTTTTATGTCCCAGCATATGATCTATTCTGGAGAAAGTTCTGTGAGCACTAGAGAAGTATGTGTAGCCTGGTGATTTGGGATGTAATGTTCTATATATGTGTGTTAAATCTAATTCATTTATCAGATTGTTTAGGTTTTCAATTTCCTTATTGGTCTTCTGTCTGATTGATCTATCTATAGGAGAGAGTGATGTGTTGAAGTCTCCCACAATTATTGTGGATACATCAATTGCTTCCTTTAGTTTTGCCAGTGTTTCTCTCATGTATTTTGTGGCACCTTGATTGGGTGCATAAACATTTATGATTGTTATTTCTTCTTGTTGAATTGCTCCTTTTATTAGTATGTTTTGTCTCTCAAAACATCCCTACATTTAAAGTCCATTTTATCTGAGATTAATATTGCTGCACCTGCTTTCTTTTGGCTGTAGCTTGCATGAAATATTTTTTTCCATCCTTTCACTTTCCATTTCTTTGTGTCCCTGTGTCTAAGATGAATCTCTTGTATGCAATATATTGATAGTTCATTTCTTTTTAATCCATTCTGCGAATCTATATCTTCTAATTGGGGAGTTTAATCCATTTACATTCAATGTTATAACCATGAATGCATTTCTTGAATCAGCCATCTTATCCTTTAGTTAATGTTTGTCATATATATTTTTCCTCTCTCTCTATTAATATCCTTTAATGTACCCATACCAAATCTCTTTAGTACTGAACCTTTCTCCAAGTCTCTCTGTCCTTTCTTTGTTTCTCCGTCTGTAGGGCTCCCTTTAGTATCTCCAGTAGGGCAGGTCTCTTGTTAGCAAATTTTCTCAGGATTTGTTTGTCTGTGAAAAATTTAAGCTCTCCCTCAAATTTGTAGGAGAGCTTTGCTGGATAAAGTATTCTTGGTTGGAAATTTTTCTCACTCAGAATTTTAAATATATCGTGCCACTGCCTTCTTGTCTCCATGGTGGCTGCTGAGTAGTCACTACTTAGTCTTATGCTGTTTCCTTTGTATGTGGTGAATTGCTTTTCTCTTGCTGCTTTCAGAACTTGCTCCTTCTCTTCTGTGTTTGACAGTGTGATCAGAATATGTCTCGGAGTGGGTTTATTTGGATTTATTCTATTTGGAGTTTGCTGGGCATTCATGATTTGTGTATTTATGGTGTGTAGAAGATTTGGGAAGTTTCCCCCAACAATTTCTTTGAATACTCTTCCTAGACCTTTACCCTTCTCTTCCCCTTCTGGAACACCAATGAGTCTTATATTCAGACGTTTTATAATATCTATCATATCCCTGAGTTCCATTTTGATTTTTTCATTTTTTTCCCCATTCTTTCTTTTGTCCTTTCATTTTCTGTTCTGTCATCTTCCAGGTCAGTGATTCATTGTTCAACTTCCTCTAGTCTTGTACTATGAGTATCAAGAATCTTTTTAATTTGGTCATCAGTTTCTTTAATTTCCATAAGATCATCTATTTTTTTATTTAGTCTTGCAATGTCTTCTTTATGCTCTTGTAGGGTCTTCTTGATATCCTTTGTATCCAGAACTATGGTCCCATTGTTCATCTTTAATTCTTTGATTAGTTGCTCTAGATACTGTGTCTCTTCTGATATTTTGATTTGGGTGCTTGGGCTTGGGTTATCCATATTGTCTGTTTTTTTTCATATGCTTTAGAATTTTCTGTTGTTTTTGGCCTCTTGGCATTTGCTGAACTTGATAGGGTTCTTTTAGGATTTGTAGACCAATTGAAGTCCTTATCTCTAATTTATCAGATCTATAGGTTCGTGGAGTACAGTTTCTCTAACTAACCAGTAGGTGGCTTCCAAGAGCCACCTATCCTCCACAAGCCAGTTCTCCCCTGCTTTGTCTTTGTTGTGAGTGGGGGAGTGAGTCTTGTGGGGTCCAATTGGTGTACCAAGCCTGCATGTGTAGTTGGTGTTGCCCGCCCTGTATATGGGGCATGTCTATGGGCAGTCAGGGAGGGGAGGATGGCTCTAACAATCAAATCTCCCTGGTGTTCCTGGAGTTTTAAAGCTGCTGCAATAGTCTAATCCTTCAGTTCAGTCCTGCCACAGTTTGTCTCTGCCACTGACCCACAAGTCCTTGGTATTGGCATATAGCCCCTGAGACTTGCAAGTGGATCCCTCTTCCAGGCTGTGCACCCCCTGGTCCTCTGTTGAGGGATGACTGTGCTATGTCACAGGTGAGTGACATCCCCCCAGGGCAGTTCTGGGCTACTGAGCTGTGTAGGGAGGCTCCCAGTCTGCTGAAATGATGGCCGAATGGAGCTTTGTTATTTCACACTGCTCCACCTTCCCAAATCTGGGACAACCAGCTGAGGGTGCAGGGAAGGCTAATGTCCACTCCCAGTTTTGCTGTGTGTGCATGTTATTTGAAGCACTTTCATCACACTGGGTTGTCTGGGGCAGCTCTGGGATATGGGGCTGGTGATGGGCAGGAGTGTTTCCTGTCCACCAGGATGATGGTTGTGAGAAGACACCCCCCTTTCCTTGGGAAGTTGTGGTGTTTACTGAATTTTCTCAGCCACTGGATTATTGCCTTTTGTCTCAGAGCTGTCTTAGTTCTGCTCTTGTCTTGACCTGCCCAAATTGCAACTTTTTGAGGCTTTCTGTATTGGGCTTCTTAGAGTAATTGTTTTAGAAACAGGAAAAAAAAGATTTAAAAAAACCCTCCTCACAGATCTAATGGGTTATTGAAATGTTAAGAGACAAAGCAATTAGGGCCATTAAGGAAAGATCCAGGGGGCAGGGAGATCAGTTTTTCTTTGGGATTTGCATATGAGCCTCAGGGCCTGAGCTCTACCCTTCCCCTTTCTATGTTCACCAGAACTCCAAAAAGACTCCACTTTTATTTTTGAGTTTTTCTTGCTGTTTTTTGCTATGCCTATCTCTTCTCTGCTGGGCTGCCTGCTCTCAGATTCTCTGGTGTCTGGTCTCAGTCTGTCTATGGTTGGAGTTTGGATCAGTAGAATGAGTTCCTGATAAGAGCTGCCACTGCAGTTCTCCCTTCTCCTTCCCAGTGCTGATGGCCCCTCCTCCCACAGGACTGAGCCTGGCAGGGAGGGGCGTGGGTCCCCTGGCCACAAAAGCTTACAGATTTTGCTGATCTCAGCAGTTCGATGTGTTCATGAGTGTTGTATGAAGTATGCCCAAAGTCAAATTGCTCTGCGGTGTCCAGTCCACGCAGTTCCTGGCTTTGTATCTACTTTTCTGGAGGAGTAACTAAAACATACAGGTCCCCAATCCACCATCTTGCCCCACTTCCCTCTTTTTCTTTTTACCCTAAAGAAAGCAGTAGGCTTTTTCAGTTGTCAGCACTGTCCCAGGCAAGGGCAGAGCAAAGATACATCTGGGAGATAAAGTAACTGGTCAGGTGATGAAGATAATCCCCTGAAGAACATATCTTCTTCAAGAATGGGGGTAGGGCAGGGCTCAGCATAAGTGGCAGCTCTCATTCAGAGAATTCAGGCCCCATGGGCTGGGAAAAAGAAACAGTTTAAGTCCACCATCTACCTCAGCCTCTGTCTCAAACACACCCATGGCAGGGACAGTGGTTACTGAGAATTAAAGGCACCACACCTCTTTACATCAGTAAGGAGCTGTGGCTGACAAGCTCCACCTGCCAGGCAAGATAGGAAAAGCACAGCATCTAGCAGCATCTAGAGGTCTCACAGGAATGTCTGAGAACCCCAGGGAACCCTGATACTGATTACACCCTCCTTCTCAGACCTGGAACTGTCTTGCCTGGAAAAATCTAATTGGTGTGGGTCAGAGCCTATCAGGGGAGACACTCCTCCTCCTACTCAAAAAAAAAAAAAAAAAAAAACCTAACTTCCATATAGTCAGGGCTAGAACCAGAAAAAACAAAAGCTGAGAAATTCTGATCAGTTAAACAGAAGTTATGCTAAAGGTCTAGAAAAAGTTGAACTAGAATAATTTGACATTATTGAATGCCAAAGAACAAATAGAGAACAATACCAACAAACAAGAAAATCCCAGGTAAAAGAGCGAAAACAATCTCCAAAATAAACTGATCAAGGTAATTATAGGGCTAGACATCAGCAAAACTGACAATTAATACTAGGAAACATGAAGATATGGCCCAGTCAAAGGAACAAACTAGCACCTGAACTGAGATATGGGAGATGAAACAACTAATTAAAGATGTAAAAAAAATCTAAATCAATTCAGTGAGTTGAAGGAAAATGTGGCAAAAGAGATGAAAGATATAAAGAAGACACAGGGAGTCCATACAGAAGAACTCAAATCTTGGAAAAACAAATGGCAGAACTTATGGGAATGAAAGGCACAGTAGAAGAAATTAAAAAAACAATACAGACATACAATAGCAGATTTGAAGAGGCAAAAGAAAGGATTAGTGAATTAGAAGACAGATCATCTTAAATCGTACATACAAAAGAACAGGCAGGGAAAAGAATGGAAAAATATGAGCAGAGTCTCAGGGAACTGAATGACAACATGAAGTCCATTAATATATGTGTTTAGGGTGTCCCAGAAGGAGATGAGAAGGGAAAGGGAGCAGAAAGAATAATGGAGGAAATAATAACTGAAAATTTCCCAACTTGTCTGAAAGACATAAAATTACAGATCCAAGAAGTGCAGCAAACCCAAACAGAATTGACCCAAATAGACGTACTCTAACACTTACTAATCATACTGTCAAATATCAAAGGTTAAGAGAGAATCCTGAAAGCAGCAAGAGAAAAGCAATCCATCACATACAAGGGAAGCTCAATAAGACTATGTGTGGATTTCTCAGCAGAAACTGTGGAAGTGGGAAGGCAGTGGTATGATGTATTTAAGATATTGAAAGAGAAAAACTGCCAACCAATAATTCTATCTCTATCAAAAATGTCCTCCAAAAATGAGGGAGAGCTTGAAATATTTTCAGACAGACATACACTGAGCAAGTTTGGGAACAAGAGACTGCTCTGCCAGTAGTACTAAAGGAAGTGCTACAGGCAGAGAGGAAAAAAAAAAAAAAAAAAAAAAAAAACAGGAGAGAGAGGTTTGGAGAAGAGTGTATAGTGGGCATTAGATGCTGAAGGAGTACAGAAAGTTCATCAGGATTGATTATAAAGATCCAGAAACTGATAGCACAATACTGTAGGTATAATGAACAAACCTGAGTGTGAGAATAGCTGAAAGAACAAGCCTAGGGGCATGTATGACACCAGGAGGATAGATAAAGGATAAAAACTGGGATGGTATAACTTAGTGAAACCTAGAGAGGACCCTAGAATAGGGAATGAGATCTTGTTATTCTGAACAGGCTAATGTAATACCCCTATACATCCCAGAATATTTTGGGCAGAGAATAAAAAAAAAAAAAAGTATCTGCAAAGGTCCCCTTGAAGGACTGCAGAAAATGTAGAACTATTAAACTTTCCCACCTGGGGAATTCCTGCTATTCTTTTAAGCAATAAAGGCTCTCAATTTAATAAGCCAAGCCCTCACTCTAGAGGCTTGCCCTTGTGAAATTTACCTCTCACGGTGAAGCTAAGCCTACTTATAGCTATGCCTAACAGTCACCCCCAGAGAATCTCTTTTGTTGCACAGATGTGGCCTCTCTCTTTAAGCCAGTTCTTCAAATAGATTCACTACCCTCCCCCCTACATGGGACATGAATCCTAAGGGGTGTAAATCTCCCTGGCAATGTGGGACATTACTCCCTAGCATCATGGGATTGAGAATGCCTTCTTGACGAAAAGGGGGAAAATACATGGAACCCAGTTTCAGTGGCTAAGAGATTTCAAATAGAGTTGAGTGGTCATTCTGGAGGTTACTCTCATGCATTATATAGATATTCTTTTAAATTTCCAGTGTATTAGAATAGCTAGAAGGAAATATCTGAATCTGTTGAATTGTAATCCAGTAGACTTGATTCTTGATGATGATTGTATAACCATATTGTTTTTATTGTGTGACCATGTGATTCTGAAAACCTTGTGGCTCACACTCCATTTATCTAGTACATGGGCAGATGAGTAGAAAAATGGGGACAAAAATTAAAGGAATAATAGGGGGGAGGGGTATGGGATGGTTTGGGTGTTCTTTTTTATTTTTGTTTTTATTCTTCTTTTTCTTTTTCTTTTTCTTTTTTGGAATAATGAAAATGTTCAAAAATTGATTGTGGTGATGAATACACAACTATGTGATGATACTGTGAGCCACTGATTGTATACTTTGGACAGATTGTATTCTGTGTGAATGTTTCTCAATAATATTGCATTTATAAAAATTTGATGATGGACTTAAATCTAAAACATCAAAGTTTTATCCACAAGATAGCATAGAAGAAAACTTGGGGCCTAGGCTTGGTGAAATAATGTGAGTCATGACCCAAAGCATGATGCATAAAAGAGAAAAGACATAAACTGGACTTCATCAAAATTTAAAAGTTTTGCTCTGTGAAAGACCCTATGAAGAGGATGAAAAGACAAAGCACAGAATTGGAGAAAATATTTACAAAGCACATATCTGACAAAGGACCTGCATCTATAATGTATACAGAACTCTAAAAACTCAACAGTTAAAAAAACAAATAATCCTCTATAATATGGGCAAAAGACATGAAAATATATTTCACCAAAGAGGAGACACAGATGGAAAATGAATACATGAAGAGACGTGAACAACACTTGCCGTTTAGGGAGAGACAAATGAAGACCAGAAGGCATATCACTACAGGCCTATTAGAACAGCTAAAATAAAAAACTGTGACAACACCCAATGCTGAAGAGGATGTGGAGGAGAAGGGTCTCTCCTGCATTGCTGGTGGGATGTGAAATGGTTCAACTACTCTGGAAATAATTTGGTGATTTCTTGAAACAAGTTCAAACATACTTTTACCATGTGATCCAGCAATCACCCTCCTGGGTATTTAGTCCAAAGAAATGGAAATTTGTGTCAATGTAAAACCTGCACACAGTTGCTCAAAGCAGCTTTATGTGTGATAACCCCAACCTGTAATCAATCAATGTGCCCCTCAGTCAGTGAACGGATAAATGAACATGGTGCATGCAACTCGATGGAACACTGCTCAGCAATCAGGAGGAAACGTGATGACACACAGACCACTCGGATGGACCTCAGTGGTCCTATGCTGGGTCAGCCCAATTCAAAACGTACCTTATTACATGACTCTCTTTATAGAACACTTTTAAAACAATAAACTGGGGAGATGGTGAAACATCAGTGGTTTCCTGGAATTTGGGATTCTGGGAGCAAGGGGGTGACTCTAACTATGACAGGTGATAAGATGGTTCTGGGTCTTGGCTATGGTGGTGGTACAGAAATCTACACATAGGATAAGATGGCATAGAAATAGATGCAGCCATTGCACCAATGTCTGATCCCTCATTTTGATTTTGGAGTAACTGTATAATTTGCAGTCACAGGGGATTCTGGGTGAAGGGTACAGGAACCTCTCATGGTTTGTATTTTCAATGTCCTGTGAATCTATCATTATTTCAAAGTAAACAGTTAAAACAGGACAAAATGGAGGTAATTGTGAGCTGGAAGAAAAAGAGAGAATAATGAAAATAAGCCAAACACATTGTGTTAGTTTGAAGCTCTATGTACTTCAGAAAAGTTCATGTTCTCACGTTTAATCCATTCATGTGGGTGTGGAGCCAGTGTAAGTAGAACCTTTTGGTGAGTAGGATCTTAACTTAAGTTGAGATACAATCCACCTCATTCAGGATGGGTCTTAATCATCTTACTGGAATCCTTTACAAAAGAGGCACAGAAAAAAGCCCCAGAGAAGCTCAGAGAGAAAAGCCAGAGAAGCTTAGAGAGAGGGACACACAGAAGCTAAGAGAGACAAGCTGAAAGACAGAAGCAGATGGAAGCTCAGACAGGAGGCCACTAAAGCCAGGGGCTGGAAGCAACAAAACCCGAGAAAGAAAGGACAGAGCAGCAGATATGCCAGGTGCCTTCCCATGTTACAGAGGAGCTGAAGATGCCAGAAGCCCTTCTTCAGAGCCCAGGTATCATCCTGTCGATGCCTTAATTGGGGAAATCTCATAGCCACAGACCTGTAAATTATAAGTTAATAAATCCCCATTGTAAAAGCCAGGCCATTTCTGGTATATTGCATTTCATCAGCTTTGGCAAACTAAAACATGCAACAAGAGATAGACCTTAAAGCAATTAATGTTGAGCCATCGAACAAATGCAGAAGGATATATGTGTGTGCGTGCATAATTTTAAAACGTAAAACCATATTATCTAGTTTATTAGCGTAGTGTAAGTATAAAAAATATGAAACTGTGTATAGGAATAGTGAAAATTGCACTCAGATTGGAAGAAACTAGTGTAAAGGGTGGATGAGAAGAAATGGTATGACATAATATTAAGAATTTCAGTTCTTTAAAAATCCTGAAGGAAATACAGGAAAAAGAAAATATTTTAAAAGTGAGTGGTTGATACAAAGCATTGCTTGTATTTTTCTCTATACTTTTCTGTAAACTTAAAATATTATATAATTAATGAGAGTAAGAGAGCACGCAAGAGAGATAGAGAATATAGTAACTGGCAGAGAGAGAGAGAGAGAGAGAGAAAGAGAGAGAGAGAGAGAGAGAGAGAACACAGTAGCTGGCAGGCCAAGAGCTGCATTTCCCAAACCCAGGCTCGGGGCAGGCTGTGACAGCTTCAGAGGTGACAAATGGAAAAACATCTGAGCTCTGAGCTTGCAGATTTAAATGCATTTTGCTTTGAAATTGAATGATAGATTTAGAGTGATTTCTGATTCAATCAGAAGAGGCAAGTGTGGATATTGTGTGGTTTAGAAACAGAAAACTGGGTATTTCTCTCCTGCAGTTCTCAGTGCCTGGCGGAAAGTTAAAAGAGGAATGGGCTTTTGGACAGAGTGCTGGGTTCAGGTGATTCTGGAGCCAGCAGTGACATCCTTGGGGAGGAGGCGTGAAGCACCAGGGTGCCCATGGGTCCCCCCCGCCTTGGATGTCCACAGAAATGTCCTGTCAGCTGCATGGACAGCCCCACTGCCCCTCTTCTCAGGGCGTCCTCTCCCAGTTCCCACACTTGCATTTTCATCTGGGGGCTCCAACTCAAGTTTCTCCTTGAATTAAGCTTTTGGCACAGCACCCAGTCAAGGAGCAAAGCAGTCCGACACCTCGACTGAGCAGGCGCGTGCTCGTTGCATGTCCATCCCTACCCAACACAGTTAAATATGAGTTGATGGAAATAATAGAGCTCACTCTGCAATTGCTGCAACAGAATTTGACACTTTTGCAAACTGATCCTTGTGACGTCATTCTTTGAGGACTTAGCAGCTGAGCCTCATCCGCTAGCCCTCGGGGACCTGGGCCCTGCCTGCCAAGAAGGAGGAGGAGCTTGGAGGCACATCCTGCCTGGGAGGAGGCTGCGTGGACTGCAGACCAGCTGACCAGTGGAGGACCAGTGGCGCTGTACCTGGGCCTGCCTCGCAGAACTTTGAGATCACAAATTTGTGTGTTTCTTAAGCCATTACATTATTTGGGGTAATCCACCACACAGTTATGGGATAACTAAGACTTTCCCAGAGTGGCATTTAAAGATAAAATCTAAGTACATATATTGATTTTTTTTCTCCCCACTAAATTAACTCAAAACTTTCTTTGGCCTTGATACTGTATGAGAAATGTTTTCCAATTCCATGTAAAGTCCTGTCCTTCAGAAACACCATCTTTACAACTCCACGTTTTGAATAAATGGAATACTCAAGTTGATTATAAAGCAGGAAAAGCACCTGAAGTGTGTTCCTAGGCAGTTTTGTCAAAAATCACAGGGGCTGATTTGATTTGTTGGAAGGCTTCCAGTTTTGCTGATCTTGAATATGTGATGTTTAAGTATTTAATGTACACCCCAGAGGCGCTTTACTGAATTACAGAGTTTTTTGCAAGCACTAAAATAAATACACAGAAATGCTGGAAAAAAATTAAAGAAAACATTTCCACCTCCTGCAGTTCACTTGCAACTTGCTGCTGGGCTGAGCTTGACAAATATGCAAATACATATGCAATTGCAGCCACACGGCCAATTTCACAGGGTTTAGAGTCTCTTATCAAGAGGGTGCAAAGGGTTCTGGGCAGTAGATGAAGCAGTTGATGCTGAGGATCTGACGTTGCTTGTTTTAGCTCTTATAAATCGGATGTAAATAAAGCAGCCTGTGGGCGAGAAAGCAGCTTGGTTGTGGCTGGGAGTCTGGCTGTGACTGTGAGGGGCAGCGGCCACTATCTACAGCACCGGGCGATGCAGCAGTGGGGGACGGGCTCCTCTGGAGGAGAGCATCGTGGTGCCCCGGGCTAGTCTGGGCATGGGTTGGGAGTTAGCATCGAAGAATTTAAGATGAAACAGCATTGGGACAATCATCCCTGGGGAGCATGTGCTAGAGAAGGGGCCGTGTTCTCATGACAACAAACCAAATCGAGGAGACACAGCCCTGAGGGGCAGGTGGAGACTGGAGGGCAAGTCCACCAGCAGCTCGGGACCCAAGCAGCAGAGTCTGAGGCAGGGATTTGAGTGCAGGTAGATGTGGGGACGGAGGAGCAGTGCAGGAGCAACAGTAGAGGGGTGAAGCAGTGAGACTGGGAAGGGCAGGAAGCCAAGCCAGGAAGTCTGCTGAGCAGGTCAACGCTGTGGTGCCTGGAGCTCAATTCCAGTGGGGACCTGGGGACCTTGTGTAGAACGTGCTGGCGGACACTCCACCCAGGGCACGGAGAAGACAGGGAATTTACCCCCAACTCCCACTTGCCTCTGTTTGAGGGCTGCTGCTGAGGATTTGATTTCCTGCACCTCCAGCCTTCCCACACCAGGGGCGAGCAGGTTCCCAGGCCAGGAAAAGGCCACGGGCAGAGAGTCACAGGTTCTTTCTGTGCAAACCCTTAATGTTTAGAGAAACAGAGAGTGTGAGGGGACACTGGTGCTGTGCAACACTGTCTGCTGCGGGGGCTCATGGTAAAGGCTGCGCACGATGGAAGCCACGTTTCCTATTCTTCTCACTCTCCTGGGGGGAGAAGTGCAGCCACCATATCCTATCACTCGGGAAGTATCGGGGAAGGAATTCGCCCAACAGCAGGAGTGCTTGCCACTGGGGAGTAAAACAGAAGCCACACGAGCGGCCTCAGCAGGGACCTGGATCTCCTCCTCTCCTTACCAGTGGATGTCTGACACACAGTGGGTGCTAGATGCTTACTCGTTGGATGAAAGAACGTGCTAATGAATGGATGAGTGAATGAATGAAGGCTTTATCCCAGGAAGTGGTGAAAGATGAGTTGAGGAGGGTTTTCAGCACCCTGTGCGGGACACAGTTGGCAATCACTGGTGGAGAAGAGTTTTGGAGCGAGAATCCTGGTAACCCATGTGGGGCTGTCTCGTTGCTTATTGTCATAACTTTGACACATCTTCTACCACTTGCTGCCACAATAGAAGGACCTCATGTGCAGCATGAGTTGTACACAATGGTTACGAAAACTCTGATAGCAACAATATTTCTGTTTAGCTCAAAGATTTTAGAAAGTGGTAACTTCTAACTTTCTCATCTGAAAGATTAGAGATTAGGCTAGATAATCTCTATTGACCTTATTTTAGGGCTAAAAAATAGAAAGTTTTTTTAAAGTTTAATTATCCTATTCTTTCACATAATAAAATGGTTATCATTACTCTATATTTATGAAGAAATTTCCATATAGGTTAATATCCTACTTTGAAATATAAAGTAATTCACACAAAGGCATACTATAACTATAACATTTGCTGGTAAAGAGTACAATATTTGACTATTCAAGTTATTGTTAACTCAACTATTTTAATCTAAATCTTGTGAATTGTGTCATAAAAATATTTTCAAGAGTTATTGATTTTAAATTTCATAATAAAATGTTACACTTCAATATACAATTTTCATTTTACACAATTGTGCAATTTTATTTGTCTTGGTAAAGTTTCCTCTGAACATGAATCATTGTTATGTTGAATGAATACAACATGAAATTTGCTGGATGACAGCCCCTAAGATAGAGTTTTAAATGGACATGATTCTATTATGTATATTATTGGGATGTGAGAATCCACACATTATCATGTAAATCAATGATGCATACTATACAGAATTCCAGAAATATATTTTTTCCGCTGTTCTGGCCTGCAGGGGCTGGTCCGGCAGAGACCAAAGGAAACACCAGGAATGGAGAAAGACATAAACGTTGTTATAGGAACTTACAGGAGTGACACAAGAAGGCAGCCAAGCTGCTCTGACGGCAGCCAGTTCAGAGCTCGGTGTGAAGGCACTCCGCGGTTCAGTGGGAGTCAGTGGGGCCGGAAACAAAGACATTCCAGAGGGCATGAGATAAAGGGGTCTTGTATCATTTAGACTGGCTACATGCTAGGAAGGGAGTAGAAATCTTACCTTGGAAATTGTTTAGTTAATATTTGAGGGAGAAGTGACTATCTGTGGGCTCCCACCCTTTGAGAGAGGCCAGTTACATGGTTTTGTTTAGAATGGATTATGCAATGAAAGGCAATTCCAAAATACATTCCAAAAACCTCTAAATACATCCCCAAACCATTCTGGAAGTTCTTTATTTCCTCCTCTTGATCTGAGATATGATATGGAAATATTTCCCTTCAGCTCAAAGAATATCCTTTAGCATTTCTTATAGTGCAGGCCTTCTAACAACAAATTCTTAGTCTTCTTAGATGTGTAGGTTAACAGTTTTCATCAAAATTGGGATATTGGGGGTCATTACATCTTCAAATATTTTTTTCTGTTTCACTCTCAAATTTCTCTTTGGGATTCCAATTTCACTTATTTTAGAACATTTGATTTTATCTGAAAAATCAATGAGGCTCCATCCATCTCTTTTCCCCATTTCTTTTTTTCTGTTCTTCTGGTTGGATAATTTCTAGTGCTTGTCTTCAGATGTACTGACCATTTCTTCTGCTATATTCAAATTGCTGTCAATCCAAGCCAGTGACTTTTCAATTCAGATATTGCACTTTTTGGTTCTAGATTTTCCATTTTATAAAACAATTTACATTTCTCTCATTGAAAAATATCCTTGAACATATTTATAATATCTGCTTTAAAAATCAGTTTCTGCTGTATCTAACATATGGACCATCTCAGCATCTGTTTCTATTGCCTGATTTTTTTTCTTGACCCTGAGTCATGTTTTCATGTTTCCTTCTATGACAATTAACTTTTGATTGTGGCTGATAAACTCTAAGCTTTCTAGATCTTGCTACTTAATTTTTGAGAGTGTTGAATGATGCAGAGCTCATTTACATAATAGAGTCCAATTGTTGACTAAATGTTGTGAAATTGTTTGGGCTTGGAATTATTCTTTGTTAGAATAGATCAGTGAGAAGACCAAGGTGTTTATCAAACCCTTCTCATTTAGCAGGATTTAATCTCCAAACTCTGCCTTCCCTGTGGATTGTGTCATGCTTGACTTTATACACTGTTGACCTGGTCTAGAGTGGGCCTTACACTGAATTATAGTCTTTACACATACAGCTTGGCCTTTCTCAGGCCTCGAGTGGATGCAGAAAATTAGCGAGGGCTCAAAGTCTATCTGTGCTGGACACTGTTGGCTCTCATCACTGCCCAACCTCCAGTCCCCCTGTACCGTCCTCAAACTTGCAACTGACTTTCTAGGATGAGCTTCTCCCTGCATATGTCCTGCCCATTCCTCAGCTAAGAATCCCCCACAGAGATCTCTGGATTGTAGTGTTGCACTGTATGATGCCTAATGCCTGGAAGCAGTCTGCTTTTATAGTTTTAATGGCAGTTAGGCTCATCTGTTACCAGTTACACTGTCATGGTTAGGAGAGAAAATCAAGTCAATTTTGAAAAAAAAAAAAATTACGCTCAAAATTTTAGTCAACATTTAGATTTCTATATCTGAAGAGTAAAAACAAAATCATGAAAATTTTTGTTATGTTTTCAATCAAATATTAATTTGTTTATCTGGCATACCTAGAGAGCAAAAGGAAGACTGTGGACAGCAGAGTGTGTTAGGAATTTGGGGAAGGAGAACAAAGGGGTGAATCCTCCTTCAGGGGGTTAGTTATCTTCCTAAACACAGTCAAGCCCAAGTTAATGAGAAATTTTAGTTGAAAAGAAGGTTAAAATTTCCTTAATAT